>NC_041004.1:2119465-2426213 GCF_004193775.1 Glycine soja
TATGAAAAAGCAAATCAGGGGACAGAAAAGTGAGTTAGTGCAATGTGGAGGGTATAATAATGAGGTGCATCACAGCTAGGACATTCAACCTAACATTATAAGAACAGAAAAAGCTTATGAACAACTGTACTTCATGCAGGAGGCAGAAAAAAATAAATAGAATTCATAAGTTTAAAGATCCACAAATCTCATTCGTTTGCTTTAATGTTGTTATTGAGATTAATTGTAACATTTTCAATATAAAGGGAATTTGAGTATTTTAATAATAACTCATCAACCTAATTATAGTTTAAAATTAAATTAGGGTTGAATAGTTATAAACAGAAATAGTGCAATAAAGGCGATTATTTGAGGTCTTAATTTCTGCATCAGTTGTGGAAGCCAGTGGAGGATTGTAATTTACTACCCAAAAGAAAAATCTAATCCAGAGGTATTGCATACAAGGTTCTACTTCTGCTTTTTACTGAGATAGAAATTCTGTATATTGATAAAGCATCTCCTTAAGGTTCTTTGACCAAACCAATTGCTTAAGAAAAGAATATTATGTACTCTTCTCCCACCAACCTCTTTTGAGACATTATTTTTCATTCTATAATTTTTAGTATTCATCATTCAAACTCAGTTTTGTTTCCTTATGTGATCCTTTCTAACATTGATCACTTACACCCTCCCATATGATAAGTTTTATTAAAATTCACCAGTGGATTGATTATTGACAATTTGACACTCCCATGAACCCAATGCTCACCTTAGTAATGTCTATAGGTGTTTTGGTACTGTCTTCCTATCAGAATTGGAGTTTCACCTTAGTAATATGTGAAATGAGGGTTTCTGTTAAGAGTAATGCTAGTGACACTCTCTCTGTCACTCTCCCTCAAACACTCTCTCTATGATTAATTAGAATTTATTGGAAGTCATCAATTTTGGTAGGTTTGCTAAATCAAGAATGAAAATCATTAAATGAGAAGCAAAATCTACCAAAATGATAATTTTTAATAAATTCTAACAAATCATAGAAAAAGTCTTCGAAAGAAAGTGTCCTTAGCATTTCTCTTCTACTAAAGGTTTAACATACATGATCGAGATAAAACTCTAGTTCTGACTAGAGAACACTACTAAAAACTGAAAAACAACACCTTTGGTAAGTTGTCATTTTTTTCATTTCAAAATTGAAAAAGCCATCCACTTATCACTTCTCTATTCATCAACGATTTTTTTCCAACACTGCCAAGTACAAAGAAATTGACACCATATCTCAATCATTAATCAACAAAACCAAAGTCAAAGCATGAATGACCTGAAAACAAAAAAACCACCAAAACCCATACCTTTGCAATTCGTTTGGCACTTCGGTACCTCATCATGCGTGCCCATCCAGCCATCAATGCGATGCCGAACAACACCCCCATAAAAATCCCAGAAAACAAACCCATTTTCCCAGAGTCCAAACACCACCTTTCCTCTTCCAACACAAAAAACACAAACCCAAAGACATAGACAAAGACACCCACATGAGAAAAAAAAAAGAGCACAAATCCAAGCCAAAAACGAAACTTTAAGTGAAATTCGAGAAAAAAAAACCCCAAAGGGTCTTACTTTAGAGGATGAACTCCAATTGGAATGAGATTCTGCAGAGAGACCAAAAGTTGCAGCCAAATGAAAAACCTAAAATGTTGATTTTTTCTTCTTGTTTAATGTTAGAAGATGTAGGACTCCCTTCTACTACTGTGAGTGAGTTTTCAAAACTGTGAATAATGCAAAGTTTTCTCGTTTCTAACGTTACTTTCAGTGTTGTGCGTTCATCTTCTCTCCCTCCACAGGATTGAAAACAAAGCATTAAAGCCTTCCTAGCTGAGCTGTAGGGTCTCTACATCTTCAACATTGTTGTCATTTTTTACATTTATACTTTCCCTTTATTTTCGGTAATTTTATTTGTTTGTCTCTCTCTGCTGGTTTAATATCTTTTTTTTAACATACTTCTTCTAAAATTTTCCTTTTTATCGATTAAAATTTGTTAAAAATTAAAATTATGAATAATTTTTTATAATTTATTAAATATAAAGTGAAATTCCACAATTATATAATTTTTAATAACTTTTAATTAGTAATAAAAAATTAATTCATGAGCATGTAAAATAGCTTTATACTTAACAGATCACAATGTATCAATCTTTTTCTATTCTCCCCATATCTCTAGTGTGATTTTCTTAATGTATTAACAGTTTATTGTTAATGAAAAAAATCTGATCATGTTATTGTAAAAAAATCACTATATATAATAAGAATATTAATTTTTATCATAATTTATATTACCAGCAATTTTTTTTATTAATTGGCGGCATAAATTTTTTACAGTCACATGACATACATAACCATTAATTTCTAATAAAAAATGTTAACAATATATTATCCACATTTGTCAAATTACATGTCAAGGGGTGTTGAATCTTGACAGTTTGGACCGTTTGGTAAAGGAAAAATATGGGAGCAAAGTGAAAAAATGGAGGTTGTTATTTCCAGTGCTTTGATGACACTTGTAATTTGTCTCTTTGTGGCTGCTTTAATTATGTCTGTGTCTTACTCCTACCATATCCACTAGACTGCCTCACCAAAATTTCGAGAAAAATAATGTGTTACTTTGACTTTTCAGAACAACTATGAGAAGGAATTCAGGGACCTAAATTTCCCTTTACCATTGTCCTTCTGTGTCTGTGCAACCAATAGTGTTATTTTCTTTCAATTAGTATTACTTTTACAACAGTTTTTATATTTGTTTCTTTTCCTTCTGTTTTTTCTATTCTATTATATATATTATTCCTTTTATTACACACTTTTTTTTCTTGTTTTCTTATCTCTCTTCATATTGGAAAAAAGATAATTAGAATATGATTATTCTTGTGAAATAAGTATAATTTTTTTAAAAAAAAATGACTGAATTTTTTAACTTTAAATTATGATCTTAATTTCGATATAAGCATTGATATATGTTTAAATTTTTTTATTTATTCTTTTACCTTTTTTTTAAAAAAACTATCTTATTGTTATAATTTCTTAAAAATGTTTTTATTATTCATTAAAAGAACATGTTTTATTAAAAAAAGGGTACATTTTTCACAAAAATACAAACAAATGGGCATTTAAAGTTATACTTAAACACACTATTTGGAAATGAAATTTAAGTTTCAAGTCTTACCTATCCCTTTCTTCCTTTTCTATAACAAGGTTGTTTACTTTTCATCCATCTTTGGCTAAGATAAGTTCGATATCATGTCATGGTTCAGTTGCTTCACTGTTAAGGTGAGATATTTTTCTTATTCTTTGGAAAATGTCTATGCATGTTAAAATAATTTATCGTGCATCTTTTCTTAATGTAAAAGTTTACAAAGAAAGTTTGATTTTTTTTTTTGTCTTATTAATCAATTTATTTGAACTGGGGTAGGGACATTGAAAAAACATATTGCCATTTGTTGGGTTAGGATCACTTGACAAAAATATCCAGCTTAGGGTTAGCTGGATGATGAATGGAAACACAATGGGAATATCTTATTCCTTAATAACAATTTGGGTCCTACTTTGCAGAATGTGTACTTAAGGGAGGGAGGTATGGTTCCTATATTTTAGGTAATTGGATTTTCTGTAGTTTGAAAACAAATTGCATGACCACCAAAAGTCCAATGCTTATACACAATGAGTTTTTGTTACATTTTATTATTATTTATAAGATGAAGTATTTTTTTTATTGTTATTAGATCGCGTAAAGTTTAAAAAGAAACCGTTGAGAATTTGAATTTGTATGTTGTCTACTCGTCTACACTTTTATGCTTTATATCTTTATCTTTATATTAATAAAAATAAATAAGTTTTGGAGAGAAAATTAAGCCCCATTTTTTCACACTATTTTTTTTATTCGATTTATTTCTTTTATTTTTGCTCAAAATAAGAATATGAAATTATTCTGGCAATTATGAGTATTTTTCTTACCATCTTCATAATTGCAACAAATTTAGATAAAATAGTCCATTTATCTTCTACAATTTGTAATTTGTCACATATTTTGTTATATCTTTTCATTTAATGTTAATTTAAATTCTAATACACAGTTAACTAAAAAAGAATACCTTATTTGTGAGAAGGATACATAATTTCTCAAGTCCAACTGGCTCTTTACGAACTATATGGATTAAATTGACACATATAATAGGAATAGTGTTACTCTAATTAGGAGAAACATAATGTAGGAGGCCCAAGATCAAATTTGTGAAGTGATTTAAGTAACAATTTTTCTGTTTAGTAGCACTTTGGTTCCAAATGTTTAAGTTAGGGGAACAACTAGAGTATGTTGATAACATCATATAGAATGGTGTCCCCCCACTTTTATGCTTGAACTTTGGTCTTAGCTACCTTTAATATTGTGGATATTGATTGGTAGCAAATATCTATGGTTGTTGTTGGATTGGGAGTCAAAGAAAACATTTTCAAGGAGTTTGATCATTACCATTTCAGGTAAAATGGTGGTAATCAGTTGTAAAAATAAGTTAAGTAGAACAAATTAAAGATTTGCATAAATATGCCTAATATGTTTATCAAATTTAAGGCCTAAATTTAATATGTTATCTACAATAAAAAAAATTAGACTTAACTTGACCTATTTATATATAAGCTTTGATTTGACTTGTTAGCTTACTTAAAGGTCATAATTCTTTTTACAATAGGCTAACAAAGAAAAACTCCACGTAAAAAAAAAAACAATAATTTATAAAAATTAAAACCACTGCTTGTTCACATAAAAATATAAATAATTAATATTCATCTCTTAATTAAGATAAAATATCTATATTTATAATTGATATTATCTGATAATGTAAAGATTAATCTAATTATTAAATAATATTATTTAGAAATATTCCAACATATTTAATATGAATTCACATATTTAATTAACATCTGAGTAGGTTATAAACAACAATGAAAAGCAAGTAATAATTTAAGTTATGAATATTAATTTGTCACGTTCTGGAGTATTTGTTTTTCTCATTGCAGCATATACCATTCAAAAGGCAATGGATTTGCAGTGTTCGAGCATGTTAATTGATGTTGATGATGTTTTTTTTTTTTTTTTACGTAGATGTACATGTTGATGATGATGGATTGGCTTTAAAGGAAAATTTAGGGACTAGGGAGGAAATAAGGTGACAGTGACACAGTGTAGGCATACTAATGTAATGGTAGTAATGGGGGCAAAGCCACGTTCTTTTTTTTTATTATTTAAAAAATGAACTTATTAAAGGAAAAGTTTTATTTAATATATAATAGAAAAAATATTTTTAGTTTTTATATTTCTGGTTAAAAACATTTTACATCGAAAGATTTAGCTTTTAAACTTTTAAAAAAATATAGATTTATTTTCTCTTCTTTAAATTCATAATATATTTTTAAACTAAGAAAGAACTAAATTTACATGTTTTTTTTATGAGTTTGAGAAACAAATTTATCAAAATAAAAGTGCAAACTTTTTAATCACATTTGATCGAAAATATATGGATTAAACACTTTTTTATTTATTACTAACTTATTGAGAAAGAGTTTGCCCAGTCACTTCCTAAATGAATGGGGAATAAGTGAAATCTCTTTTGGTTTGACAAGGGGAATGGAAAGTCCAAAAGCTTCACATTACATTTTGTCTATACGATAAAAACAACTAACTTTGGGCTTGTAAGGACATCATGAATACGATATCAAAAGTTATATCCAATTCAAAAAGTTTTCTGAAATGGCAATTGCAATTCTCCTTATTTATCTTATTTTTTTAATAAAAAAATATTGATGGATCGATACCAAATAATAAGAAAAAAGAGAGAAAAGATATAAATATAATATAGGAAGAGTAAAATCGAGAGAAATGATTAAAATGCTGAGATATTCATAAATCATTACTATTTTTTATGAAAAACATAATTTCGTTGAAGTATAATTTGTGAATGAACAGAAAAGCTCAAATAAATATAATGATATAAATTGGGATGTGAAAATTCTTTTGTGCATTAATCATAATGAGAATTTCATATAAGTTTTTTCTTTAAAAATTCAAGTTTTTTTTATATAAAAAATTGATATGCATGTAAGATTTAGTGTCTCATATAAAATGTATGTGACTTATTAATAACTAATAAATATAATTAATGATTATGAACTAAATTGGAAATGGATTATACACTTAAATGGAATAACTTTAATAAATAATTACTGTTTGATGAGAGTAGTAATTGATTTACTTCTTGATATTAGAGTATTCTTTCAACCTTAACCATCATCAAAGAGAAGGAATAGAAAAAAAAAATCAAGGATGCAAAAATCTTGTTTCCTTTATCTCTCAAGAAAATCAAAGCAAAGCACAATAAAGATTTTTTAGAAATTTTACATTGATAAAAGATATGCATTGTTCATTATTAAATTGTAAGAATCATATGTTTCAAGATTTAAGTTTGGCTTTTTATGATTGGGATTCTTAGAAGGCTATAAAACTTACCATGCATGCTAAAGGCAATAGATTTTTTAAGACATAAAACAGAAAAAAAAATATATATTAAGTTTTTCATATGGAATGGATTCCCAAATTAGTTTTCAAAATTATATAGGTTGAACATTTCCATTAGTCTTGAATTTATAAAATGAAATTTACATTAGTGAAAAGTTAAAGTGAAAAAATTAACTAAAATATTTAAGGAATCTATCTCAGTTGGTTGAATAAAATAAATATAATTAAAATGAATGACATTTTTTACAAAGTCACTAACTAATGAAAGGTTTTTAAAATTTCAGAGATTAAATTGGCTAATCAATTTCAAAAGATTAACTTAAGAGTTTATTATTTTCAGCATTTGGGATATAAATCACCTAGGAGTAATAGGGCAAATACAGATTTGGGATATTGATCACTTACAAGTATGATTGGGAAACACATTTTGTATAGTTGGGGGATACAGATTTGGCATCACCACAGCCAAATACCTGGGCTATTGCTACCTTATGCTTTGTAAATGGACAGGGGTACCACTTGTACCTTCTTAATGAAAGTTTTCTTTAGCTATTAAAAAAATCATTTTCATTTGACTTTTGTTAACATCATATTGATTTTAAGTAACTAAAGAGAAAATTTTATTAAAAAAGAAAACGTTTAGTACATTTAAAAAATATAAAAGTGTAATAATCTTTTTTCTACTTTTAATTCCTTAAGTTTGACTTTAAAAACTAATCTTGACAAATTATCTTGTGATTAATGATAAAAAGAAGTTAATGACATGTAAATGAGTCTGTTTTTAGAGTTTAAATCAACATAAAAAAAATTACACAATCAAATAATAAGAAATCGTGATAAATGACTTTTAAAAAAGTTATTATATTTAGATTTTATGGATAAAAAAATATAATTAAGAGTTAAAATCCTAATAAAATTAGTCATTTTTCTCAATCAAAATTGATCATCAACAAAATTGATAAATATTTCATGGTGACAACGTATTACATAATAATTTGTTATTTAATGAGTATAAAAACTCAAAACAATGTCATTACATACACGATTTTATCAAGTTTTTATGATCAGATTGTGCTTTTTTGCGATGTGAATATCAATGGTGGTTGTGTTGTGATAATGACATCAGGTGTCAATGATGCATACACGCATGGCTTTGAAACTAGCGTTTCAAATTGATGCATACACGCGACATTGTAACATGCTTTCTCCATCAATTATTGACTAGTAGGTGTTTGACATTAACATTATTCTTTTAAATTTTTTTGGGGTGTTATGCCAAATATCAACGTCTTAATCGACATAAACTCAATTTGTCAACTAGCATGTGCTTGTACATTAACATTTTTTTGGGTGTTATTCCAAATATCAACGTCCTAATAGACATAACCTGTAAATGCTAAATAGGTCTTCCTTGGCATCATTCCTTCACTTTTGCGACTAAGTAGTTGATATCTTGTGCATAATTTATCTAATCCACATTGAGCAATTAAAGGTTTAGGGTTTAGAATCTAATCAAAGGTTTGGTGGCATATTGTGTTTGATTAAAATTGATAAACTCCGACACCGTGACATCTCATCATTTGAATTGTGAAGAATTTTGTATTGATCATGAATGAGATTTGTTCAGCTTTCTTCAAGTAATAATTTATTTTTATATTATTATACTTGAAAGTAGAAAAATAAAATAAGAGAGTAATACGAGATGTTCATTTTGGATTTCATACTCATTAACTACTCATTAGCCTCATTAGCCATTTATCATGCAAATTGCAACTTTACAGATAAAATTTCACGAATACTAAATTATCAGACAAACCTTAGAAATCAAGTGAATTCAAGCAACATCTAAACAATTTAATTAATTAAAACACAGCAGTCAATATTTAAATAAAACAATGTAGACAATTTAACGGTAGAAAAAAATCAATCACAGAGAAGTAATTACAGATAATTATTCAGAAAAATAAAAATACACACACACACACACACACACACACATATATATATATATATATATATATATATATATATATATATATATATAATTAAATTATAATTTTCAGGGTGTTGCATTATTTGTTTGCACAACATTAATTTCACCAATTCTTTTCAACTTTTTCTTTTAGCAATTCAACTCATTTACTTGATACAGTTATTTGCAATTTTACTGCAAATAATCTTATTCATTGATTTGCCAAAACATATTCTCCCAAAACAATAGATATTTTGAATATTGTCTATTGGATGTTTGACTATCATAAGGAGGGATTTAAATTTGCTCCGTCACAGTGGTGACATCGTAAATTACAGGGGGCCTTTTTCTCAACGCTCACAAATATTCTTTTAACTTTTCTATTTCACATGATTTTGAACACTTGGACCTACAAGTGTATGGATTAACTAACTTGAAATGGTTTCAACTTAACTAATAATCTTAAATTTGAATTTTTAGTATATAATTGTGTTAGAGGGAGAGCTTTGTGTTCATAATAACTCTATCGATTTTCAAGTAAAATTCGATCCTATATACAATATTTATGGTTTTCATAAAAACAAGATTTTGAATACTTGTATGATTTACTCCAAATGCGATGGAGAAGTGAGATAACCGCTATTTTAAATATTATAATACAAGCTAAATATTTTATACTACACATGTATTCTCAAAACAGAACAAACTTAATATTTCATACTACACATAAATACTCAAAAAACCCAAAGTTAAAGAAATTCATGATAAATAATAATTCATAGTTTACACACACAATCATCATCAATCTAAGAGAAATAAGAACATAGTAATAAAACAAAAAATGAAAGATCACAGAAATTAATAGAAAAAGTACATAACAAATTAGATAAAAAAAACCGCAAAATGTGAATTGAGTGGAAAGTTTAAAGGAAGAAGAAAGAACAAAACATAGGATAAAAAATAATTATGTAATGTGTGAAGGAATAGAGGTCAAAACAAACGTAACTTTTGTAGAAATATTTAGCCAAACAATGATGTTTCAGGAGTAAATATGGTTTTTGAATTCTAATATTATGCCAGTGCTGCTATAGCGACCGAAAAGCCACTATTTAGGCCACTACTGCGGTTATTGAAAATCGCTCAGCTATTTGAATTCCATAGTAACAACAGGTAAAGTTCATATAGATGAATAGATGAATAGTAGTATAAAATGAAGTTGTGAATCACATAATGCACAAGGAAGATGATTCACCAAGATTTTTTACATGTTCATAAGTTCATTTCATGTTTAGTGTTTGGTTATTAACAGGTTTGCATTTTGTGGCATTAAAAGGCCATTATCTACTCTAATGTTCAGGTTTTTTCTGCATAAAAAAGTTCATGTCGTAGTTGCTGTTTGATTGCTATTTGCTAGCAAGTTCAGATTTTGTGGCTTGCTGTTTAGTCACTAACTGGTTTAGCTTGTGACACCAAAGCCATCTTTTGTAAAATGCCGTATCCTCATTCGAATCATGCTTTTCAAGTATTTTTAAGGTCATTCTACAAATGGCGAAACAATTTAGTGTTTCTAAAATTGCACATGAAATGATGCTACATGGGCACATATCCAAGGGTGTATAAGATCCTACACCAACTAGTCCGGTGACTAATGAAAGTATACAAGCATCACTCTACGAGGCATAAAGGAGTCTGCAGCACATTCCCTCTACAATAAATATCAGGAAAAAAATCTAGATGCAGTTTTTCAGGTGTTTTTGGTGGTGTTCTCCAATTATAATTGGAGTTTTAAACTATGCTGATATAAGTATTAATACAAACCTTTATTTTGCAAATTACAAAGGAGAAACTTCATTTCTAATTAGAGCACAGCACCAAAAGCACCTAAGCAACTGCATCTAAATTTTGTCCTAAATAAAACATGCCACCTATTATCAGACTAGATGTAAGAGAAATACAAATACAATAAAACAAGGGATCAAGACAAGTCCTAGCACACCATTCATACTTGTTTCTGATTGTCAACATTGTCAGATATCACCATTACCTTGCTGAGCCTTAGACTCATAGAAGAGCCTTACAGTTGAGTAAATGGTAGAGGGTTCAGCCATGGCACCATTGCCATAGTCCCCACAAGCTAACCTCTTTGTAACAGGCGGGATGAGAGAAATGCCAAGCTCATCAATGGAGATGAGATGCCGCTCTGTGAAAGGATTGTTCCACATAAAAGTGTTCATGGCTGGTGCAACAAAGAATGGCTTGCTGTAGTCCCAGGCTCGAACGATGCATGTCAGTAGATTGTCACACAACCCTCCAGCAATCTACAATGGCATATACTTAAGTAATGAAAAGGAAGGAAGTGACAATTGTAAATGCTTAAGTACTTAAACAGAAACATGCATGTAAGCCCTATGTAAGATTTACACACAAAAACTGAACACTAAAAGTTGGCAGTAATGGCTAGACAAGTCGGGGCAGCTACGATTAAGTTCTAAGGGTCACCGTTGAATACTCGTGGATTGAAAATGGCTTCTGCTCGAGGGGGAGACTATTATGTGGAAGAAACTCACACTTGAGGGAGAAATAGTTGGAGTACAAGTGTGAGGTGAAGTCTCACATTGGGTAAAAATGAAAAAGTTGAACACCATATAAGTGAGGAGAAGACCCATAAACCTAAACCTTAAGGTTTTGGATTAAGGTGTGGTATCAAGTTTACTTTTATAGTTTCTCATGGCTCATTGGTATAAATGTCCTTGGTATTTATCCCTCCTTATGGCACAACAACCTAAATCTTTAAGAGAGTTTATGAAAATAGCTTATTTTAATAAGCTATCAAGAATAGCTTTTGAAAATAGTTTAAGTTTAATCTTATTTTCTCTTCCATTGTAGAAACAACCTAAGCACTTATTCGATATGCACTTAATTAAGTTGTTTACCAAAATACATCCGTGATTACCTTGCCAAGGGTGTTTGCTGATAATGGAGCGATGACCATGATATCAGCCCATTTGCGAAGCTCAATGTGAAGCACGCTATCACCTAATTTCTTCCAACTAGACCATTCATTGTCATCCGTGTATAGAATTACATCCTTGGGCATTGCTGCTCTATCAATGAAATGCAAAGATGCACTTGTGGAAACTGCTCTTACATCTGCCCATTCAGAGAAACAGTGACAAAGATTTGCAAATTTGACAGCAGCAACACTCCCACTCGCAGCAAGTAGAATCCGGGGCTTCCTTGGGGCAGCATCCACAGCCATAGTCTCTCCCTCTGCCCTAACAGGTTCTGAACCGGCCATCACCTAGAGACTTCCACAGTGATCTTAAATATCCATGATTCAAACAGAAGTTTCAGCTCACTCATTAAAAACCTTCAAATTGGTATACTAAAACCCCTTTAGAGGATAACATATAGTTACTAAATATTTGTATCATATGAATGCAAAAGGAGAAATTCTTTAGTTATTGAAATAAAACTCAAATATGCATGCATCTAAATCCTAAAGATTAGACATAATCATTGGTTAAAAGCTAGCTTATCACGAATGACAACATCTACATCTTACGCCCTGTTTAGTTAAACTCCTCTGTAAGTACAAATAGTAGAAAGAAGGTAAAATAAATTAAACTTTTCCCATAAGTTAAAATCAATTTATGTACTTCAACTTTTTAGAAACTCTCTGATCTAACTTCTCCAAAAAGCTAAAGTTCATAAGTTAATTTTAACTTATGAAAGATGTTTGATTCATTTTGCTTTTTTATATTCTTCTTCTTTAAATGCTTATGGGGTAATTTTTTCAAACAGGGCAATAGGTCAATACCCTAAATATGTTTCGAAATACAATTTAATTTTAACAAACTGTTAGAGTGAACTTTTTTTACACTTTCAAACAATTAGAAATCACCCAACACATAAAAGTCAACAATTCGACCATATTTGAGAATCCATGATTGAATGACAATAAAAAATGATCACATAGACATATGCGAATATTCATTTATAACAAGGTGCAATATCCACTGCATCAATGCAAAACTGATATAAGAGGGAATCCACCATTACAAATTCATATTTACATACAGGCATTCCCCTCCCCCCAAACAAGAACCCTAAAGAGAGAGTTGCCTGTAGTAACAATCAGAGACCATTAAAAGAGAAAAAAAAAGCAAATTTAAAACAACATTGTAATGAAAGGGAGGACCAATTTTAATAGGGAAAATCCCGGGAACATGAGTTTCGAACTGAATTCTAAATTAAACAAAAAATATTCTAAAACAAAACACATCCCAGGACAGGAAGTGTAAAATCCAAGATTTCTATTCGCAGAAACCCCACCAAAAATTGGATCTTTTTTCTTTTTTTTTCTAAAAAAGAATGATGGGGTCGAGTAAAATGGAAAGAAAACAAAAAAAAAAGGGTAAGAAATGCATGAGTAACATGAGCAGAACAAAGAGTGAAAGGGGGAAAAGGGAACAAGAAGTGGAACTAACCAGGTGAGGGTGATTTTCCGACAACGCAACGCGTTTCACGTTAGTGTTAGTGTTCGCTTTGTGCTGCTGTCAGTTAAAAACAACATCGTCGGTTCGGGCTGCCTAAATCTCTTCTGTTCAACTCAGCCCACAACAACGTTAGCACGTACTACTAAATTTTATATATTGTTGTAAAATTTGCATTAAATTAAATTTTACAACTATTGTTTTATAAAATTTAATTTAATAAGATAACTAATTTAGGATAACTACTTTTATTTTTCATTAAATGCTTTTCCCCCCTTATTATCAAATCACATAAGATTACTATGACTTTTTTTTATAGGTAAGATTAGTGTGTCCTTAATGTGTAATCTTCAATTTGAAACTTATATATATAACTGAATTAAGAATTTTGTAATCTATAGGAATTAAACATGCTCTATTTACGTATCGATTAATTGAGTTAAACTTCCTTAATATTGTATTATCAATCTATTTATGATTACTAATTTTTTTAATATTAAAGGTCTTTTATCCATGAAAAAATAAGAAAGAAAAAAATGAATAAGTTTTCTCATAAAATAAAATTAATTTATGCATAAGCTAATTTATAATAATTCTCATATTAGTTTTCTCAAAGTTTCTTTTTAACTTATACATAGTTAATTTTATCTTTTGAATAAGCTTATTCATTTTTCTTTTTTTTTTCTTATAAGTATTTATGAAAAATATATTTAAACTAACCCTAAATACTCGAAAGAAAGCTTTGTTGTTATTAATGATCATACTCTTCAACTAGAATTACCTTTATGAAGAAAATTTGGGTTTTGAGTAAAAAATACTTTTTCCTTCCTTTCAAATTGGGTGCGTAATAGAATTATTTTTTTAATTTTATCATATAAATATCTAAACATTATAACTTTGAGACTTTTACAAATCAACATCTTTAAATTATTGATTAAACATTAATAAATGATTTTTTATATTAAAAATATGAGTAAAAATTCATAAAACAATATAATTAGAGTTGCACTGATAATACTTTTTAAAATAGACTAAAATATACTTTTGATTTTTTTTAATCTTATTTTTAACTTTTATTTTATTCTTTTATGCTTTAACAGATTTATTTAGGCCCTCTAATTTTTAAATTTGAGTCACTTTGATAATTTCTTCAACTTGAAAGTAATGTTAGTATTTTACATTTTGCAATGATCATAAACACACTTTCAGCAATTGGAAACCGATAGTAAGTTAAATGATTAAAACGACTAAAATTAAAAAGTTAAATGACCAAAACAAAACTAATCAACCTTATGAAAATTTTTATCTATAAAGTCACCTCCAATTTATCCCACCAAGATCTGCATTCTATACCTTTTTATTCATTCATACATTTATATTTATTTAATTTAGCTACTATTGTTTAAGCATATCTAGCTTAGGTTACAGCCTGCCTATATATGCCTGGATTTTCATAGATTTCAGACTTTAAATACAGAATCAATCCACTCAATAGAGTGCAACAAAATTGAAACTATACAAGCTTTTTAACTTTCATGTTGCTTTGGAATTTCAAGGGCAATACAATGCAAGTAGTCATCCCGACATCCAACAAAAATCCGGCCACCAATCATTAAAGGTGAAGAGAATACATCCCCTGGCAAGTTTAGCTTTGCAAATTCTTGCACATCCCGTCTTTGTTGATTTGCATCTTCGGAGTGATTCATGTTCACTCGAAGAAGGTGTATGCCTCCAGAACTGGAACAAATGCAAACTAACCTGAAAAAAAGGGTAAAAACATAGTTTGCAGTTGATTACTGGTAAACTGCACTTTCTCTTTTATTTAATTAAGAAAACAAAGCTAACCTGTCTGAAGAATGGGAAGCATCAGACTCCAGCTGCAAGTGTTCGTCAACGTAAGCAGATGCAGTAATTGGATCTCCAACATTGTATTCCCACAGTAGGTCCCCTTTCTCCTGGTGATAATCCAACATATAGAACAAAACATAAGTAACCTGAACCCCTTTCACTTGAACCAACGCATTGGTAACACAATTTTACATGGGACAATGATTTAATATTGTTTATACAGAATGGGTTTATCTTATTTTCAGTGTTCAAGAAAACCTGTACAAGTTCACTAATATTAAAACTAAGTAAACGAACATTCAAATTAGTTACAGTTTAGGACAATTTTGTGTGTTCTTTAAAGTGCTAGAGCATAGAATAGATGTTTGTCCAATCAATACACGCTGAAAATTGAATATTTTTAAACTGCCAGATTTAAGGCATCACCGACTGTACAACACTAAATACTTTTTTAATGCCACTGGCATATACTCAAAGGCAGAATGAATATTACTTTTGCAAGATTTGAACAGATGCATGTCTATTAACTTTTTTTTAAAAAAAAAAACTTAAACAGTTAAGCAAGAGTCAAGAAACTATTTTATAATCCTCAAAATGACCAAACTGTGTATTAGCATTAAAGAACATCATAAGTCACTCTTTAGTCTGCAATTGCCAACATCAGGTGGATATGTGGATTCATCTCTACTCTTTCTTTTGAAGAGAGAGGTGGGAGTGGAATGCACAACAGTTGCTAGAAGTATAAGATTTCAAGCTATGTTTGCCTCCTAACCTGATCTAATTTACTGAAAATACATGGCATACTAACATGTAAGACTAAAGCTATGAAATATAACACAAAATGAATTGGAGCATCGTCAAAAAGGGAAAGGGGAGGGAGAAAAACTGCTAATACCAAGCAGCCAATAAACTGATATACAGATTCAGCAATTAACTTTGATCTCAGATAAGGAATATAAATATAGTTAAAAAGTAGCTGGTCATGAATCTAATACAGTAAAAATTAAAATCCACAAAAAAGATAAAAGAGAAATAAGGAAACAAATTTATCTGTCAGTTCTCACCAGTTTGAATGAGTACACACCTCCGCTTCTGGAGCATACAAGCACCTAAGGTGGAACAAAAAAAACAAGTACTAATATAAATAAATCTTTCACTGGTTATTTATAATGATGGAAATATATTTCACCTGATAACTCTATTGTATACAAATATCCTTTATTTGGATGCACTAAGAGTAAACTAATTCAGTGAACACATTTCCATGAGTTAGTAGTTGTTACTATATTGTATCCTGAACAGAAACCAACATAATCTTTCACAATCTTTTAATAATCTTGACAAAAGGATGTTAGGGGGCAAGTGGAAAAATGATTAAGAAATGACTATGTAAAATCCATGAAGAGATTGATGTACCTCATGAGGAAGAACAGAAGGTATGCATGGCCCAGCAAATATTGGACCATCAGTTGTTTTCTGAGCAAAAATCAGCAAAAAAGCACGTTAAAATTACTTTCATCCTGGAATATAATTTAGATTGCAACCATAATGTGGTCCATACTTTATACCTTCCAAACAATGGATCCATTTGGGTCCAATGCAAGAACATGGCCATCTACCAAGCAACATATTACTGAAAGAAACAGGAAAAGGCATACTGCTATAAGGACAAAAATTTACACAGGACACACATAATTAGAAAGACATACAATATAATCAAAAGGCAAAGTAACAATACATACCAGTTCCATTGTGGGCGACAGCAAGAGAACCAAACACAGGGACTTCTAATTCATGTAGCCACAATATAGTAAATGGAGAAGCCTGGATTCAGAAAAGGGATTATTTCATCTGCTTAGGCCAATAGCTCTATTGACTTGAGCATGTTGTCAACTTCAACACTCAGCAACATTAGCAGATTAATGCATCTAATGTTCAAATTTCAAACTAAGGATTAATCTCTTGGGTCAATACTAAAAAACTTCAATAATTTACTTTTTATATTTTTTCTCATCCATTCCAATTCAATCATCAAAGCTTTAGGCATAAAAAGCTGTTTCAAGAAAAAGAACTACGCAAAAGCAAATATGTGCCTATTTATACCAGATTTGCTATAAATTGAAGTGCATGAAATAGCTCAAGTGCTGAACACCAGGCAAGCTACAAAATCCTAATTTATAATTCATTAAGCTGTCAAAATGCAGGACAATCCAAATGTTTAACATTAGTGTACCTGTTTAACTCCTTAGTCATCCTGTCAAAGGCAAGCTAAGAGGTTTTGGTAGACTTCTTTTAACCCATACCTTTAGTTGACAAGATTACTTTATTCTCTCAATATAACACTCTAGTAAATTCCTTGTTTCTTTTCTTATACTTTTTTTTTTCTATTTGTTCTTTCCTCTATAAATCTCTAGTAATTGCCAGTTTGGAAGACAAACATTAAATATTAAACTCCTTGCTTCCTCACATTTTCTTTTTTCTTAGGTTATTTCCTCTGTGGATATATAATGATTCAGTTTGCAAGATAAACATAAAATACCATAGTTAATGGAGTTACCGACAAATGAAAACCTCTGAATCTAAGAGGGAAGAAGCTGACATTTGTACAAATTTTTTTTCACAAGAAACTAAATCCGAAGGCTGGAATTTGGGTATCTGGAAACAAGGCACTCTATAAATACAGAATTGAAGCTCCACTAAAGAAATTAAAAGTATGCATGGATATTAATTGATTTATAAATTTACCATACCGATATTGATATAGCTGTTATACGACCACCGGTAGAGGCCACATAAAGCAAGCCACGAACCTACACAAAATTAGTAAGAACTCTAGTAATTTTTAATTTAACAATATGTATACATTATGTCATTTAGAAGGGAAAGTTCACCTCATCAATTGCAGGTGACCCATATATACTGCCTCCACATGATAGCTTGTACACACAGCAATGTTTTTTGTAGTCAAGAGCATACAAGTTATGATCATGTGAGCCACACCTATATAAACATAAAACCATGCTAAAAACTTACAAAATTTCCAATCAAGCTACATGTAACATATCTTTTTAACATATAATATATCAGGGACTTCTGACAATAAGACACATTGGAACATGTATTATTTGACATACACTATTAGACTCTGAACATGAACTCTGCAGTGAGAAGTTCCACCCTTGCTTCTAGTCTAATAATTAAAATTTGGTTAAATTAATCACCAGGTTCTTGAACTATTTGGAAATTTTTAATTAGGTTCTCAAACTTGAAAAAAAATTATAATAGGGTCTTTGATCTTGGAAAACTTGTGACTGGATCCCTAGGGTTTTTAAAACCGGCACACATTGTCATTTTCTTGCAGTTAAAGCTGCCATAAATTAACTTCAGGGACCCAATTTTTTTTTATAATATGAAAGATCCGATTACATTTTTTTTTAATTTAAGGACGTAATTAAAAAAATCTAAAATAGTTCAGGGACCTACTAATCATTTTAACCTTAAAATTTTTTAACGTGGTGATGTTTAGATTCTAAATATGGTTAAAAGTACGAACTTATTTAATGCACAAGGATTACTAATTTTAATGATTTATATTATTAGAAAAGAAATTTTATTAGAGGAAAGAAGAGAAGTATTGCATGGGTATATTTTAAAGTAGATTTGTAGATTGTAAAAACTTAGAAAAAAAACAACTTAGATGTGGTGGCAATTGACAAAAGGATTGAAGGAAGATATCATACCGGTAAAAGTCATCCAGTATTTAATATAAAACTGAGAAGAGATCAAAGTAAAAACAAATACGTCAACCTATAATCATTCCTGAATTACCCAAATACCACAAATAACATTACTATATAGAAAGAGAAGCGAAAAAAAAAAATACCAGATCAATTGTCTGCATGTGTCTACAACTGGCTGTGCTTTTACCTTCACGAGTTCAAAAACATAATTAGAAATTGACCACAGAAGAAGAAAGGGAAATGGGGGACTATGATGAAGTCAAATAACAAACAAACAAATAATAACAATAGGCTTATCCCTCTGTATGAACAATGAATAAATGAAAAAAAATACAGATAAACAAAGGAAGGTACAACTAGGGGAGGGAGGATAAGACATCCTCCAAAATAGAAAACAAAAAATACAAGGAATGTGAAAAATAAATGCCACAAGGTTGCTGTGCCACTGCATATCAGAAATGGAAACTCCCTTGAAACAGCCCGAGCAGAACAGTTAAGAGAATCGATGAACAGAATCACTCAATATTTTAATCATTAACAATGTAATATACCAACATCTCTAAAGAAATGAAGATACTCAGTCAAATTCTTTCCACACAAATATTTCCCACACAAAAATTTGGAAGAATAAAATGTTATTTGGTTATTTCACATAAGACTTTGTTTGGTCAAAGTGAACAGGTTTTCACTGGTTACAAAAAATTTAGCATTTTATACGATGCTAATAATAAAATGCTGAATTTATTATTATCATGAGCCAACTATCTTTTACATATCTGCCTTTATTGTAAACACGACGCACAAAAATGCATGACCTATTTTTACTATGTCCAGAGATTCAATTTTTATTTAGAAAAATGGGGCAACAAGGATCAAACTCTTGACTGCCTGCCTTTGTTCAAAGAAGCTTTAATAACCTAACTACCCAAAAGCTTAAGCAGTTAGGTTGTTAGGTGAAGTGATATGAATGACTTTAGTACATCTCTAACAAACAATGAAACATGGACAATCATGCTTGAGGTGTTGGAATGTCGAACGTGTTTCTAAGACTGAAACTTCCTCAACCCCAGTAACCTATTCGTGTTAAAATAAAAAAGAAAAAAAAACTTGATGAAAGAAGGCAGACACCATAAAACCACAAACAAGAAAGTACGGGAATTTGAGTGTTAAAACTAGATACCTCGCCAGAAGTTTGGAAAATCCAACAGATGCGTCCATTCAAAAAATCAAGAAAATGTATTTTTCCCATGTAACATCCAACAACAACCTAGTGAAATGCCATGTGTTAGAACAAATGGATAGAATCTTATAATCTTATTGGACTAGAATAACTTAATATTTAATAACAAAGGAAAATCAACCTGGGAAAAATCAGAAACAATTGCTGCTGTACATTCAATGCGTCCTTTTAGTTTGATCTCCCACTGGACAGAACCACTAAACCAATTATTAGGTAGCAGCTTTACTTTAGTAGTGCTAGAACAGAAAATAGAAACCAAAATATAGTTCTAGCATAAATAGTGAATGCCTCTGCTATGGCCGAAGAGCTTTACATTGTTAACCCTCTATTTATAAGCTACAAAGCAAATCAGTATTACAGCAATTGAAGCATATAACAATATAAAATGTATGTATAATTCAAGCACTGATGTAGTTTTAGGCAATAGGAATAATGCAACATTGACAGAGATGTCTATTCTTGTCCAATTCAAGCATAACACTGCAAGATTGTGCAAATTAAATTTTAGATAGTAGACTAGTAGTTAAATTTTCCAATCTTTTAAGATATTTTAAGTTTTAACAATTTTAAAACCAGAACATATGATATAGTAAATTTTGTTCTGCATCCCTGATCAGTTTTCTTGTTCTTCTGGTATGACTTATGAGTATTCTACATATGTAGAATAAGTTATTTTCTGTCCACAAACTTCAAATACAGAAAGAACTCATACACACTGCAGTTTTCTTGAAGTTTTCTTGAACTCATGCCTAATAATAATTGAAGTTTTCTTGTTCTTCTGGTATGACTTATTTTCTTGTTCTCCATCCTGCAGTTTCTAATACAGAAAGAACTCATACAAAATTGCTAATATAGGATAAGTTATTTTCTATCACATACACTCCTAATAATAATTGCCTCCAATCCATCAATGGATTTTTCCTAACCCACTTGGATCTCAAATCCCATCTGATCCACATCATACATCAATCTATACTAAAAGATTATAAAGTGTACAAGAAATTATCATGATGCCAATTGCACAATTGGTCAAATATTAGATGAAAAAATGAGTTATTGCTGGTATGCAAATTTTCATCAGAACCTGGAGATTAAACTATAGAATGAAAATTCAATCATACACAAAATTTTGATCCTTTAGATTGATAATAAGACAAATGTGTAGCAACAGATTTACCTTCTGGCATTTATGCAGAGAAATTTATGAGAGTGAGATCCAATGAACAAATAAATGTCTGTGCCTTTAAACACAAGTATTGGGGAAGCATCAACACAAGATTCCAGGTAAACTTTCCAAAAGTTGTTCATGTGACCTCTGCTGCCTCTTGGAACATTTGCAGACCAAGTTGTTTGGTTTGTATCAATTACTGCCTGCTTCCCTTTATACAACACCTTGTTGCATCGGCTAAATGAGAATGATAATAGTGAAGGGGAATACCACGGGAAGGATTCATCACCCCATGATGTAACATCTATCAAACCCCTCTTTAAGCGTTTAGAAGGAAAAGAATCATGATCATTATCTTTCAAAATCATCCTTGACTCAAGAGGACTAGAATTTTCAGCATGATTCATAGAAATATGGTTATCTTGTCTGTCTGTGTTTATTTGCCTACAACAATCCAGCCTGTTATGCAAAGAGCATGATCCTTTTTTCTGGAGAAGAGCCATACAAAGCTTAAAAGGAGTTGGATAATAGTAAAGAAATTTCATGTCAATCCCCAAACCATAAGCAACATGTGCAGCAGAAAGAGAGTTACCGCCCATCATAAAGAAATCATCATCATTACAAACCTTTTCAACCATTAAAGCATCGTGAAACGCCTGTTAAAGCAATTATTAAATCAAAATCCTTAATTATTCAGAAAAATCTTTAATAAGCAATAATAATTGACTGAATTTCCAGAAGAAAATACCTTTAGTGGACTCAAATTTATTGCATGAATAGTTTAGGAGTCATGAATTTATATGCATAGAAATACACAAATGAAATATATAGAAAATGTCTCATTATATTAGAGGTTCATAAACTCATTCATCATTTGTAATGCATCATAGATCACACAATGGAAAGACATGTATATGCAGAACAGTCACAATTTTCTAAGGAAATTTTATTCAAGAGAAAAAGGATGAAGAATCCTCCAAAACAAGAAAGCCTAAAGGAAAACAAGCAGTCATGTGAAATTAACAAAATGAACATGCTTGAAATAAAAATAAAAAATAAAAAAACCGAACAAGATGACTTATAAATCAGTCCTTCAGAGATGAATATTGCCAAGAAAGACAATGCTGACAAGGTAAAAACCCATCATACCTTGTGCTAAAAAATCAAATAAGAACAGGGCTGCAAGGTTTGAACTTGTAGCCACTGGGTCATAGAGGCCTCAATAAAATCATGGCCATACATTTTTTTTTTCTTTCATTTATAGCAATAACATAATGTCATTTTATTCCCAATCAAATTAGACTACCACAACAAGAGAGCTCCTATCAACATTCACTCTAATATATTGTCACCCATTCTCTCTTTTGTAGGGCAACAGGAAACTTTCAATTGCAGATTTTATATTTTCATGTTGTTTTCTTTCTCAAGGGTTATTGGAATTACACACATTGTATGGGTAGTTGTTCCAACAAAGAATAGTCACATATTCATGTATCTAGGAATTCACATGCATGTACATAGGTACTAGACCTTCATTAATATTCTTGTAAATTTCACATTGTATTTACTCCCTAAGTCTATATAAATATAGATCAGCTGAGTGGGTTAAGCACTCAAGCATTTCACAACCTCTAGTCTCTTCAATAAGGGTCTACAGGCTTTGTAGAGTAACTAACAGACAGAAAACAAAATTATGAAAATTGAAGCAAGCACTTTTAGAAGACAGACACAAACCCACTCTCCCCCACTACCTTTCCTTTTCATTTGTTGCATTCCTAGCCAGCGGTAAGAAGTTCTTCAGATACAAGAGGCACGCGATAAAATCAAAGCACAGAGTCTCTTAATCAGAGTTTTTCCAAAAATGTGGAGAAAAAATGAATTAGAATTTGGTATCTAGTCATGCATGCCAGTAAATGTCAAATACTTTACAGCTTACATTATTGTTCAAATCAAACTATGAAAATTCAATTTACAAAGTATAGTTGAATACAATGAGGTCCAAGGAGAAATTGTGATTTCCGTTGAGACACAAAAGATAATTTGTCATTATAAAAAAGTGAAACGATACCTTTTTAATAAGTTGCAGAAGATTGCTGCAGTCGATGTTACTAACTTTATCCTTGACATTCTTTGTCAATAGTGCTGAGCCAACCAACAACTCATAATTAACTTTACCACTTGGAGACACAGGAAATGATTCCATAAAGAAGAAACGGTTGGGAATTACAATTGATGGAAGTTTGTTAATCATCCAACTTCGGATTGCAGGTATTAATAATTCACCTGATCTTTCCTTTTTCTTTAATATGATAAAAGCTTCAAGAAGCACAAGTTCTGCTTCATTATTTCGACAAACTACAGCAGCATCATTTATATACGGATGTTCCCTTAGTAATTCTTCAACTTCTTCTAGGGCAATACGCTGTCCATTGATTTTTATAATGCGGTCTTTTCTTCCCAGAAATACAAAGTCACCACTTGGCAACTGTTTGACTAAATCACCAGTTCTAAAGTATAATTGGCCTTGGCAAGCGTAACTTCGAGGCAACTTTGCAAATGCATCAGACATTATATTAGGTTCATTATAGTAATCCCTAAAGATGCAAGAGCCACCAACATATAGTTCTCCCTCATTTGATGCACCATTTTCATTAAGAAGCATCATCACATCACAGTTAGTTATGGGTAAACCTATTGGAACACTGGTTAGCTTTTCTTCCTTCAAAATCAATGGCATCCTCTTGCAATCAAAATATGTACAGTCACCAGAAACCTTAGTTTAAAAAAATGGAAAAGAAACAGAAATGCATTAGTCAATGATAATTATACAAAAGACTATAAGAGTGTATTGTGACAAGACAAGCACCATGACAAAAACTCATAAATTTGCATTAAAAAATAATAGAGAAAAAGAAAACAAATGCATTAGTCAATGATAATAGACTAAAACTCATAAATTCGCATGTATGTTTTTTTATACGCGTTTCAATATTTTTCTTATACTAGGTAAACTCTTACGAGTTTATGAGTAAATTTTACAAGTCAAGTTAGCCTCCACAAGTTTACCTAAAGTCTTGAGTTTGACAACCTTGTCCATACCTACATGAAGTGTAGTAATTTCGAAGGTGGAAACAAATGAATGAGTCAATGCAATAAAAGTGATCTCAGTTCTCACTCCCACCCTTCCCCCCTTCCCTCCCTTTTTATCATTGCAGCAGCAGGGCAGATGTTCTAGTAGTTAGTGATAATAATTGCTATGTGTATCAAGTGGCAACTCTGTTTCTAATTAATTCATTTGGTCTATAATATCTAACATACTGACTACATAAGCACTGAATTGCAGTAACAAAGCAAGACAAAAACAAGACAGAAGGTAGGAAATATTTTGAAATTACCTTGACACATTGAAAAAAAACAATGTTATATCAAAGTTGTGAGTGCAAGAATGTCATAACTGGAACCAGTTGGCAAATGTAAATAATGAACGCTATTGGAAAATCTCAGACCATAGAAAGATAACCTTATGCTCTTACCTCAGTACTTCCATATAAATTTAAGATTGATGTCTTTGGTAATATAGTTGAAAGCATCTCCCATAAGGTCAAAGGAAAAGTTTCACCACTAAGCACAAGCAATTTCAGTGAATTTTCAACCAGCATGTTAGCATGGGTTTGCAATCCAGGAAGAATAGTCCTCATTAGTGATGGAACAGTTGTAAGCCTATTAACAAAATATGCCTACAGAAGCGTTTAATATAACAGGCAAAGTAAGAAATTGAAAGAAATATAATTTAATTAATAGTACTAACTGATACTGTGATAGAAACAAACAGAACACAGAAGGCTTCCCAATCGTATGTGATATTTAAAATATAAATATGGTAACATTATTGGATAATATTGGCAATATATAAATAAAAAAAGCACAACCAGAACTCCCATACCTGCAGAAAATCTATTATAGAATATATATTTTCTTTTAGTTCGTTGAAAGGAGGAATGACTAACACACAAGCAGTCAAAATAGCACTGAGAAATTCTTGCAGGTGGTCAATGAAGCTAACTGATGAATTAAACAACAATAGTTCCTGCCCATTCAGAGGATACATTCCTTGCATCCATAAAAAGCGATTTGAAAGACCTAGCGAGAATGCAAAAGTAAAACAAATTGTAACATATCAAAATCACAATATGTATACTGATATACATAAAATAAAATAAAATTATGGATACAAAACTTTTATTTTAAAAACAGATAATTTAGAGAGGAAATTGTTTTGTTTTGATAACAAATTATAAATAACTTTCAATAAAAGATGAACACTTATGAACTCCAAGAGTCCATGTGCTAATTGTTACACTGTTACAGGAATATATTATGTTACACCTCCAAGAGTTTGCATGCTAATTGTTGCCCCATAACCATAAATCCATAATACATATCTTTTATAGCTCGAATATGCATAATTGCATTATGAACTCTTTTCTATAAGAATATCCTTCCACAAAATTTCTCATGGGAGCTGTTCTGGACTAGGGTTGGGCCCAAGAAGGACCAGATGAGTTGTCCACACAGAGGACTAAAGATAAGAAAGGGGGGCTATAAAAAAACCCTTAACCTAAGCACCTCAAGTTATGCTATCTCTCTATCCCTCGCCTCTTGAATCTACTCAATACTGACTTGAGCGTTGGAGTCCTTACAAGTGACACTCCTCACCGTTGTGGAGCATGGATGACCATCATTGAAGGATCGACATACTTCCTTGAGATCGCAAGGTACTTGATCGCACCCCACTAGGCTTGTGAAGAACAGAACCCTATCTCAAGCTTTTCCTATATCAATGAAGACCATTTACAAGTCTTTTTGCTTCCATACCAAACCTCACAATAAGTATATATGGTTGGGCTCCCTGGCATAAAACTGAATGGATCTCCAGATAGGAGAATACATCTAAACAAGATGTTTAATTCAAAAAAGTAGAACTATAACTATTGAACATTGATTTACTTCATACAAAATTTTATAATTCCTATTATCCATTAAGGATGTCAAAATAAATAAGAATCATAATAATACATTATGTTAAGAGTCAAAAACCATAATATGAAAGAAACTTGGGAACACAATCAGAAGGTTTTGACAAATATGACATGCTTCTTCTCATGTGTAGCACAGGAATAAGAAAACTTGGGAAAGTGGGAAACTAATAGGGGTTACAATGTAATTTAACATTTTTTAGTAAACAAATCTTGCTTTTATGTTCAATAACAGCTACAGAAAACCACAGTAACGAGTTACCTTGTTCGGTGCCACACACTCCTTTAGGCTTTCCAGTTGATCCAGATGTGTACATCAGATAGCTGAATGATCTTCGTTTTTCATTGGCACAAGGCCATGTTAAATCTGTTGGACCACTACATACTTGAATGTTTTCATCAATGGAGTAATTCAAAACAGGACAATTAATTGACTTTACCAGCCAATGTGATTCATCAAGCTTGTCCAAGTTGCTTTTCCCAAAAGAAGATTGGGACCCTATAATGAGATCAACATTTGAAGAATAAGCAACAGACAATATTCTTTCGTTTGGCCAAAACGGATCCAGAGGCAAGAAGGCTTCCCCACACCTCAGTACTGAAAGAACAGCAACAACATATTCAACAGAAGGAGGCATATAAATGCCCACAATCTTTGGCCTATACTCTCTACTTGATTCATTCATAACCCCTTCACTAGGCATGACAGTTTCCAAGGACTCAGGTGCCTGTACAGTTCCCTCTTCACAGTTGACACTATCGTTACCTGCAGCAGAATACAGTATGCCACCCATTCTGACACATAAAAGATTCAAGCATTTGCAAAAACTTCTAAAGATATTTGAGGAAATGGAAGCACATATTTATTTTCTTAACACAAGTTAACTATCCAATCATGCCTTATTCACTTATTTTTATTACCATGTAATAGATGCGAAATATCCATCAGTTTTGTCAATAATTAATATCTGTTAGGAGTCTAGCTAATCACCTTTAGTGGGGTCTCCCCTCCCAACCACATTTATTTTTTCATTCACAAGATTCAAACCCAAGACCTTATTTAAGGAATTGGAACCTAGTTCTACTCAAGGCCAAGGTAATGTTCGTGGTCTTCACTCTTATAAGCATTTCATATTTTCATAATATTAAAGTGAAAAATAACTCATTCCCTCACTTTCCCACCAACTTCAACCACCCAAACACACCATAAAACTAGCTTGCCCACTCTAATGGACCATGTAACAGCACATGAAAAACTCACATGAGAGTTTTATTCTCAATGTTGTCATTAACAAACAAGTATCTTAAGAGTTGAAAACTAACTGACTAACTTTTTTTTTTTTTGGAAGGCAAAAGATATATATATTATTATTAATAGATAAACTAACTGACTAACTACCTATCTAACTTTTGTGTCCCACCCAGAAGTCTCGCATTGCTTAGGAATCAAGGCCAAGAGCAGTTTATAATCACCCTTCTGCCTCGACCCACCGAAGCAGAGCGGACAATACCTCGGGATACCGTGCACTAACTAAACCAGCGAATTTAACCAGAACACTAACTAACTATCTAACTAACAATTAACAAATTAACATTTGCCAAAAGAAAAAGTGTTTCATCACTGAGTGAATAACTAACCTCGAGATTGGGCTGTGATCAAGTGCGGGTCATCCGCACCAAGCAGGATGGAGCGGAGGCGGAAGCTGAGGGAACGAACGGCGTTCGAGACACGAGAGTAAGTGAAGGAGCGGTCCCCATGATACAGTGGCGGAGACGTGGACTCGACGCGCTTCTCCAAGAGCGTGGCGAGGTCGCCGTCGAAGTTGGGGGTGGTGGAATTTTCGCGGTGAAACTGTCGGGAAAGGTGGGCCACGCCGGAAGCGTGAATCGCTGCGATTTTGTTAGGGTTTGCGGACGCTGTTCGGAAGAATTCGTGGGAAATGCAACAGAACTGTGTCTTCTTACTCTCATTCTCTGCGCTCATCGTGCCTTCGTCGTTCGTCGGTTTCTCAAAGTTCTTTGGTGTGTTTGTTTTGGCTGAAAATAAGTGCTTTTAAAAAAAGTGATTTGTAATTGTATAAGTGCTTTTCTGTTACAAAATTTAAGTTAAAAGCTACTCTAACATGAGTCCGTGTAATAATCGAATTATGAAAGTAATACGTTTTATAACATTTTTTTATATTTTTTTTTAGGTTTAATTTGCTAAGTTTTTTTCCCCTTAAAAACAAAAATGTTTCACAACCAAAAATAATGAGACTAATTCAGGTTTTATTTTCTATTCACCCTCCTTAAGCTCAAGCACTTTGAAGCTTTGAATATACTATTTCATATTAGAATATAGTTTGAAAAATTATGTTTTCTGACTCTGTTATGTTTCAATGACTATAAATACTGAAAGTTTTAAACTTTCAATATACTATTTCATGAGATTAATTTAAAACTTTGAATATACTATTTCATATAAGATTTGTGTTGACTTAAGAATTTTATGTTTCCAGAAATATTAAAGCAATCAAATTTTTATTTAATCTTAAATTATGTGTTCTATTTGTTTTTTTTATTTTTTATAATAATACTTGTGCCACGGTCTTCCATCCTAACTTTTTTTCAATAGTTATTATAAAATATTGTAATCTGTATAACTTATGAATTATGATTGCATATTGTCAAGATTGCTATTTTGATTGGTAGATTGGCGTATTTTTATTATGATTGATAAATGATAACTAATTGTGATTTGTAATTGGTTTTAGCCTTAACTGATTGGCAGATTACTATTATTAAGTATTAAGAAATTGTATCTGTTTGATTCTTAAATATAACGGATAGGATATTTTAATAATTGTATATAGAATTGTCTAAAACCTTCTCAGTTCCCTCTTCACAAACCCTCGGATCACAGTGTTAGGGTTCTTCAATTTTCTCCGATTGCCATCAAACATCACACACCACCCACCAACTATACGTCAGCATTGAACCCTAAAATACATGACTCAGGTACTCTCCCAATCATTAATCACCACTTTTGATTTCATCTTTTTTTATTTTTAAATTTGACGTAAAATTGAATTCTATTTCTCTTGGGGACATAACTGATTTGTTGTTGAAATGAAGAAGCAGAGAACCAGAATCCCAGATTCCATGGAAACCCAGTACGAGGAGAGTGAGAAAGACGAGTCTTCCTCTTCTTATAGTTCCTCAGAAGATGTGGGTAGCTTTAGAAATATCATAAAGTTGCAATTTTTATGGTTATTTTTTTCTTTCTTTTGGGGTTTCTTCAAAACCAAGTTCATAGTGAGTTTGTGATTGATTTTGATGATTATAGGAGGAGGAAGAGATAGAGAAGGAGCTGGCTGATGTAACGTTTGAGGAGTTGCAGAAAGCACGCTCGAATGGGGCACATGCATTTTTCCAGAAACCCAAAGAAGACATAAAATTAAAAAGGGCTAACAAGAATAGGTATTGTATTTGTAGCAGTTTAACAGAGTGATGATTCTTTTTTTAATTTTTTTTTCTGATTTTTGTGTCTTTGAAACCTGATGCAAGTAAATGTGTAATGTTTTGCTAGGCCAATGGAAGCTAGTAGCAAGAAGCCGGTTACTGGGTTTAGAGAGGTCATCCAAGCTCCAAAGAAGGTGGATTTATTTGTTACTTGTATAGAGTGTAATGTTCTATTTTTTTTTTCCAAATTTAATTTGTTACTGTTTTTCATTGAATTCATTGAGTAGTTTAGTTTAACTCCTCAAAATCTAATGAGGCCATGTAGCTTGCATAGCATTTTAAATTTTTAATATTTTAGACCTATTTGGCTACTACCCTGTAGTGCCATTTGGTGGCTTACATAGAGGAGGAAGACCGATTGCAGTTTGTTGCTTGTTGTTTGGTTTACACATGCACACACATTCTCACACATTATTAAGCCTCTGGGTTCATTGTCATGTGTGTAGATTTTGGATGTGAACTGGGTTAATTGAATTACTGAAATGCCTTTAGCTGTGTAAGTGCTTATTAGAAGTTTTGAAATGTCAGTGCTTGTGCTATGTGACTTGGAATTGCAGAAATTATGTTGAATTTGAAAACATATATGATTAATGATCTTTCCGTTTTATATATCTTGATCTTATTCTGAGTTTGTGTACCTTCAATAATGTCAGGTTGTACGTGATCCACGATTTGAATCTCTTTGTGGTAAACTTGACCCTGATGGGTATGCTCACCTCTGGACATTTGCACGTTGTTCTTGTTATGCTCTTTCTTTTCCAGTTTAATGTTGTCACCATTTACACTTGTGTTAAGAAATGCCATAACTTTAGTTGCAATCATCATTACAAATTTCTAGTAATTCCATACTAGTGTAAAGCTATGTTGATTCTGGTTGTCTTTGCTATTTTAGAGCATGCCTAGCCATGTGCTACTACTTAATATCATAAGAAGCTAGTTCCTCTCTCATGGAAGAGTCAACTCTGAGAATGGGTTAAAGTAGTGAACAGAAAAATGTAAATTTCAAATGAATATCCATAATGTGAGGAAATTTTATTTCCAGAGTCAAGTTTGAAATAATCTATGTCATAGATAATAATCTTTTCCTTGTCATAAAGAATTCTCTTTCTATATATATATAAAAAAACACCTGATATCCTAATTTAAAACATATATTATGCCTCTACTATGTGTTAGAACCTGTCAGATAATGTTGAAGGATCCTTATGCTGATCTGTATCTTAGTGCATAACTAAGAAATATCAAATCCTAGTATCCCAACTTAAAACTTATTATGCCTCTACTATGTGTTAGAAACTGTCAGATAATGCTGAAGGATTCTTGTTCTGATCTGTATCATAGTGCGTACCAAGAAGTATCAAGGTATTGTTAAATATCAGAAGCATGCTCGGATCTAAGTAATTCTATATTTGATTCAACACCATATTCAAGCATGTTGTAAGATATGCTGTTTGCCTTACTATAGGGATGTGGGAGAAATATTAGTATCTTTTGTTTGGCTGACTAGTTCTTGAAGTGGTTCTTGCAATGCCCTGTCCTTTAAGTTGGTAGCATTTGCTTGGGAGTTAGTATCTAATTACATAATTGATAGTTCTAGCCTAGGTTATAGATTCATAGCATTTGCTTTCCAATAGATTTTATTTCATTATTACTGGATTATATTTTTACATATGACATGAACAAATTAATGCAACTGGTTTTTATGTTCCTGTTTTATTTTAAACATTGTTTTGAAGTAAATCTGGAAACTTGTATTAATATATGTGCTTGGACTTGCAGGTTTAGGAAGAGATATAATTTCTTATACGAAAATGATCTTCCTGCTGAAAGACAGGTAGCCTTCCAAATTATAAAGTGTAGAATTTTCTCTATGGCTTATTCTATGGATTCCTCTCATTTCATCATCTCGGTATAACAGGCTCTTAAGAAGGAATTGAAAAAATATAAAGACCCGAAGCGCGTAAATGAAATAGAAGAACGTATATCATGGATTGTAAGTACTTGACTTTTACAAGTTTGTCTTCTACTTCCAAAAGTATGATATTTGTTAATTTCTTTGATCTTATTTTCATGTCTTTTCAGGGTAAACAAGTGAAGTCTGATTCAGCGAAGCATATTGATGCAGAAATATTGGCTAAGCACAAAAAGAAAGAGAGAGAAGCAGCAAAGCAGGGAAAACGTCCTTTTTATCTCAAGAAATGTAAATCTTCTTCCTTTCTTGCCCTCTCTTTTCCTCCTCTGTTTCTCCCCATATGTTGAAAATGAAATTTTGCTTATGTTAAACTTGTTTTGTCTGTGCTTTGGTTACAAGAGAACTTGAAAAATCATGCCCCCTGCTATGTGGAACCTTTGCTACTTGATCAGAATGTCTTGTAGCTCTTAAATAATTCCAATATTTGAGTGATTGCAATTACCTTTTCACTTGTTGTAAGTTGTAACTCACCAGTGGTTTAGAGTTGTAATATGTTTGATAATGGCGATGCTAGTAATCTGTGTAGTTCAATCATGAAACAGCCTATGGCCCTACTAACTATAATAAGGGATGTTAGTGTTTGTTACTGTGTAACAGTGACTGTAGGACATAAAGCTACATCTATGTAGTATTGGAAAGCAATGTAGTTCATTCATGCATAACAGTTAGGTTCCTTGGCAATCCTATGAATCTAACTGAGGGTTAATGGGCACCAAACTAATAAATTTAATGACTTATCAAACAGATAAATTCAAATGAAACATCAACTATAGATGCTGACTGCTTTTTCTATTCCTTGCAGCTGAAATACGGAAGCAAAGGCTTATTGAAAAATATAACCATCTCAAGGTATACATCTTAGAACATGTTTCCGTGTGTACCCCTGCCCCCACCCTATTATGCCACTTGTTGATTGTCATTTTTACTAACTCTATCTACTCATCATTTTTAGTCATCTGGCAAACTGGAAGCATTTGTTGAGAAAAGGAGGAGGAGGAATGCTGCAAAGGACCATAGATACATGCCATATCGTAGATCTGGTGATGTGGAATAGGTTTTGTAGCTTTAAGATTCTTTTGTAGGCTAAAATTATACTGGAATATAGCACCAAAAAGAAAAGTAGTGTATTTATTCGGTCTGCCATCTTTGGGGATTAAATATGAACTCTTGTTGATGACTATCATGGTATTTGTTCTGTGACTGGTATTTATCTATTCTTGAAGATTTACTAATTGGGGAATGGAGAGGCGCCTCTAGGCTATAAGGCAATCTTTTGATTCTCTGCTATGTTCTTGTGGGAGAACTTCCTTTCGCCATTATCGTTAGGTCCCTTGTTTTAGAACCCATGTGTAATCTGTTCAAGCTTTTTCTTAGAAAAAAAATTCATTGATAAACAATCAGAATCTGAAAAAGAATGAGATTTTTTATTTTCTCACGTTACTGAGTAGCTTGTGAAAAGTAGGAATTATAATGTTTTAAAATAAAGTATTTTTTTTAGAGTTTAATGCTTATGTATTGATAGTATAAAAAAGTTTTACTTTGTCATTTAATTACACAAATTATTATTTGAATTATTTTAAAAGTTAATAAATTTATCATACATGGAATACATGAAAGACTGTGATTTGATTAAATAATAATGTAATTTTTTTTTATCATGTGAGTACATAACCATTTTAATTTTTTTTATCATGTGAGTACATAACCATTTTTTATAGTTGTAATCAAACAAAAAATGTAGGCCAGTTTTCTAATAATTCAAAAACTACATAAAGTCAGTTTGATATATAATCCTAAGCTTTAGAAGCAATGTGGGCATTTCTAGAAGTGCTTGCGTTTGAGATTCTATAATTCCATGTTTTTGTAGCAACTGTACAGAGTACCTGCATAAAATTTATTGTCTTATTAGGAAAATGAAAGTTAAAAAGCAAAGATTAATGAAAGTTGAACAAGACCAATTTTTCCAAGATAAGCATCTACACTAGAAATTACATTAAATGCATGCATTTGACAATAATACACTAACAACATATAGGTAAGCATGTAATAATACATAGGCAGATTATTTTTTTATAAGAAAACAGGTTAGGTTTGGACGCATGAAATTGTTCAAATATACAGTGAGCCCTTTACATTGAAGTGAGAATTTGTAAGATGAATCATTGAACCTGTTACTTTTGTTTGGACCCATATTAAAAAAAAAGAAAAAAGCACTAGCTAAAGAGTATGAAGTCGTCTCGCTTAAGTCAAATTTAGAACTTGAATTTTAAAACATAATAAGCATGCCAAGTCAAATATAACACGATTACTTTTAAAATATAATGATGCAACGATTAGATAACATCTAATCAGAAAATGAAATATAGTAACTCGTAATAATAATTAGTTGTTTATTGGTAAAGACATTCTTCACTATATAATCATTACACAAGTAGTTAATCATTTTGTTTGCAATCGTGTATTACATGCATAAACAACAGAATTTCATTGATAAACAAGAGTCAAAAGATCGTAGGCAGAGGCTGGACAAATACTAATCACATACATATGAGAAATAAAATATCCTTTACAATTTTCAATAAGTCAACCACTCCCTCCATATTCAAAGAGGGTGGCCAGAGAAAGAGAAATGGAATATGGACTAAGCCAAATTTAATTGGGTATCATCATACATAGGATGTGAAGCAAGAATCACCCTGTTTTTGTTAAAGAATCATAAGATGATACACCCACTCAACAAAAGAATACGCGTCCTTGCTTAAATATTTGTTCCAATCAAAGTCATGTTTGACAAGCCTAAGATAAGTTGCACTCTGTATCTTAAGGCCTATCTGAAGCATATCACGTGATGAAGCACCAACAAAGAGTTTATATGGGATATTCATTTATTCCTATATCTCAGTACAGGCACTTGCGCTTCTTTCCACTTGGCCAATTCATAGTTAAAGCTGATCCCCTATGGTTAAACTATATTTACATGCTTTTGTTAATTTGGTATAACGGTGGGCTGATATTGCAGGGTATCATGTTCTTATGTATATGATTTTGGGTACCCATTTGTGTCCTCTTATATATAATTTTACCTTTTTGCTGATTAAATAAACAAACGAGCCTAAACTTTAGAGATGTAGAGAAATTTACATTTTGTTGACAACTTTAGGAGACTACATATACCTGAGGTTAATTAGTATTACTAATTATAATTTTTTTATATCTTCCTTTTTTTTTCTTGCTTTGATGTGCTTATCACAGTTTCTCTCGGAAGTTCCAATCTAAAAGGTCATATTATCTTTTAAGTTGGTTCTTTCTAAGGGATATGGGGATAAGGAAATATTTGGGACAAATAATGATATCTTAAATGTATTGATTTTTTAGATATAGATTCCTTGAAACTAAACTTAGATGCTTTTGGACATATAAAACTAACTACCTTCCATGTAAAATGATATAACAATTAGATATGATTGTCCTTTTGTCCCAAACTAGGGGACAATCATCATGATGCATATAAGCCACATTTTTGTTAACCATAAAGAATAGTGCAATGTAAACACAAAATAAGCTTCACTTCAAAAGCAGAACAGGCATGTAACAAAACTATCATAAAAAACTAAAGCACCACCCAGCCCAGGGAGTGACAGAACTTAATAACTATCCATATCTTGAATTTTGTTTCTTTCATGAAGAGCTGAAGCAGCAGGGGTAATGCATTTCAAGTTTGGTTTTGTTCAGCCTATTAGCACACAAAAACTCAACAATGTAAAGATGTGAAAAATCTACAAAAGAATGCCTTAATGCACAAGTAATGCTAGTTAGGAAGAGCCCACTTCAAAATAAGGTGATTATTGTTTGGTAACCTGCAGAGTGAAAAAGAAGTTGAGTTTTTGGCTTGGCAATCTTAAAAAGCATATTTTTTTTGTACAAATCCCTAAAGCAGGTTGAGTTGCCCAGTTTAGCCTACTATACCCACCTTAACAAATTAACTTCATTATGATTTATATACACTCTTTATCTTACATACGAAACTTGGACTGGAATAACTTTTTTCCCCACGTATATAATTCTACTTGCTAATGCCACCTCTATCAGAAGGTGCTTATACTTTTTTTTCTTTTTAAGAACCGGGGTCTGGTAATATCTTCCCTTGTAATTTGATTCCTATTAAGAACCAATCAAGCACCGGTGCCAAAATTTTGTTAAGGTGGTTGAAATGGTCATTCTAGAATCCAAAGATTTGAGAACCATTAAGTTGAGCAAACTGAAGGGGGTAAAAAACAATGAAGTTTTTACTAACTAACTAATTATGATCCAATTACATTTGCATGCAAATGATTAAAGGTTTTATTAAGAATTTTTTTTATTCATAAGAATCGAACTCAGGTACAGTTTACGACAACTTATTAAGAATTTGATTGCATGCATGCAATCTTCCTTGGTAATATGCTTGGATGGGAATGACTAGGAGAGGTTGTGCCTTATGCAAAGTAATCCCATATTTCTCAGACATATCCATGTCTTCTGGCTTTTGTCCATCCGTGAGCTTCCAATTATAGTTGTATAGAAGAGAGGCCAACACAATGTGCACAGTTCTAGAAGCCAATGGCAACCCAGGACAAATCCTTCTTCCAGCTCCAAAGGGTATTAGCTCAAAATCTTGGCCTTTAAAATCAATGTCACTTTCCAAGAATCTTTCAGGTGTAAATTGATTTGGGTTTGTCCAAATACTTGAATCTCTTCCTGTGGCCCATACATTGACTAGAATTTGGGCACTTTTAGGCACCATGAAGCCACATAGTTCAACATCAACTTCTGACTTGTGTGGCACTAACATTGGGATGGGTGGATGCAAGCGAAAAGTTTCTTTCACCACTGCTTGTAGGTAAGCAAGGTTCGAGATATGTGATTCTTCTAGTTGTTCACCTTTGGCAAGGACTTGTTGAAGCTCTTTTCTAACTATTTCTAGTTTTTCAGGGTTGCGTAGCAACTCAGCCATTGCCCATTCTATCGTGCTTGATGTTGTGTCTATTCCAGCCACAAATAAATCCTGATATATGTGATCAATTAGTCAAATAATATACAAGATTTACTAATATAAGTGTAAGAGGCAAGTGTTCTTTGAAGAAGAAAACAAAAAACCAAGTTTATAGTCAATCCAGTCCAAATAATTAAGGAGAATTAAATGGGGACTAATGAGAGTAAAAATTGGAGAACGGAGTCTTGAGGAATCAGATTGTTAAAATTAATATGTAAGAAAAGAAATTCATAAGATATGAATCTATAAGGATTTTATTCTTAAAATATAAGCAGAAAAGGAATCTACCACTCTTCATGCTTTCTCAATTCAACTTTTACCTTTTCATGCTATATGATATGATGCCAATATGTAAAACCATCTTCCTCTGTTCTGATAAAAGATGACTTCATTACTTTCATAATGAATGGGATCTGTTGTTTTAACTATGCATATTTCCTTATTCTTAACATAAAATTGAATTTCTTTCTAATGAGGTAAAAGTATCATCATGAATTTGTGTAAAGAATTGAATTGAATTTCTAGCAAATATATATACTCACAAGAAACAAATGCAAAACATGAGGGCGGGTCACTTGTGAATTCTCTTCAAGCATGAGTTCCAGCACAGTATCTAACACATCATTGCATGCTTTGGATTCATTTTCTGATGCCCTTAAACGCAACCTTTCCTCAATGAGACCATCAAAAAACGCAATTAACTTTCCAAAATAACCATTCATTCTTCTCCGCACACCTTGTGGATCAAGCAGGCGAAAGATTGGGAAAAAGTCCACAACATTAGGCCTCCCAGCTTCTTCCATGATACCCCAAACGATGTCCTTGAACTCTTGAGACTTATCAGAAGTGTAATAAGCCAAATCCATTGAGAAGAAAGTGTTTGATATGGAATTAAGCACAGTTGTAAAGGAAGCCTCACCAATATCCAAAGCTTCACCTTTCTCACATCTTTCCTTCACATAATCCATAAGATCTTGAACCTTCCTTTGACGAAAAACCTGTGTAGAATCAAGCTGCTGAGAAGAGAACACTTTGGTAGCACAAACTCGCCTAAGGGTCCTCCATTGTGCTAAAGGTGGCATCCACACCACAGAAAGTATGTGATGATCAAGTGCTCGGAGAGTATCAGGGACTGTCCTATTAGCAAAAATTTGATCATGTTTTTGTAGCACTTCTTTGGCAACTTGTGGAGAGGAAATGACAATGGTGGTAGTCTTACCAAGCTTGAGACTCATTATAGGACCATAAATTTGAGAAAGCTTGGCAAGTGCTTGGTGAGGCTGGTTGCCAAGCTCCAAGATGTTTCCTATGATTGGAAAAGGGCGAGGACCCGGGGGATTTTTAGAGGATTTGAGTGGTTTGAAGCTAGAGATGAATACATGAATGTTTATCCATACTATGGTGATTATTAGTGGAAGAAGTAGAAGGTAGTCCATTGTGCTTTGTTTCTGTTGTGGTTTGTTTCTGGTGTATATCGGTATATATAGATGAAGTAAATGAACCCGGAATAGTGAAAAAAACAAGAAACTAATTCTTCAATATATATAGAATATAGATGTTGGAACAATACCAATATCTAGTAAAGTAAGAAACTACTTTCCATATAGATACTCTTCATACACAAAATCCTGAAAATCAAATGTCTGATCACATGGTCGTGTTTAAAGAATATGAAGCCCAAGAAAAAAAAAATTGAGGTGAAAAATAAGTCATCAATCAATTTTAGTAATTCACTCTTAATAGATAAGTTGTTAATTTATTTATTCTATTTGATAATATTGTTGACTTTTAATAGATTTTTAGTAATTATAATTTTAAAGATTTTCTTTCAACAGTCGTAAGTGTTACTTGTAGTGTTTAATAAACTCACTAAATCTATAAAAATAAATAAATTAAGATTAGTATAATATTTTTTAATTTATCTTCACCTAAAATTTTATATGTTTTTTGGATGCAAAATAAAAAAAAATCATATTGTAAAAATTGTTCAAATTAAATCCCAATAATAAAATTATTATTAGCTTTAATTAAATTATCTTAAAATATGATAAATACAAACTGCACAATTTTTTTAGTTATATATTAATTAATATGTAATATTCGTAATATTCTAATAAACATGCTGCATATTAATGTCTGAATAGAAATAATAATAAAAAATTTAAAACACTAATTTTTATATATTTAAATAAAATTATTAAAAAAATAAATATAACTAAAGTCTATTCATAAAAAATAAAAAAAAAGTGGTAAGACACTTCTCTTAACTATTTTATGGGTTACACGACCGTGTATGAAAATAGCAGTTGCTGTATCAAAATCAAACGTCACATGTACTGCAAATTGGCAAAATGGGGACTTTGAATAATTCGTCTTATCTCATCAGATTCATTGCATGCAAGAGAGGCAAAACTGTTTAGAAACAGAGAAAGGGAAACTGACAAGGTTTTTATTTTTATTTTTATATAGAATGACAAGGATTTTCTTTTTGCTTCGTTTGTATAAAATGGTTTATTATTTTGGCAGCAAAATCAATTTTCTCTTTCACGTATGAAAAGTCAAATGTCACGAAAATATCTAATGGATAGGATATATTAGGTTATTCATTAGCTCTGTATGTCCTATATATATCTAATGGTTTAATATTTACTGATACAAAAATAAAAAATAAAGATAATCCTTTAAAGATCTCACATGTTGTTTAGTTCTTTATTTTAATTATTCATTTGATTAGACCTCTAATCTTTACACATTTTAATATCTAGTAATCAATTTTATTTAAATGAGATAAAACTGTTATAATTTATAAACATTTTCCTTTAAGGTACAACAATCATGCAACTGGATATGCTCAATAATAGTATCTAAGACTCAACTTAAGTTAGAACAACCCATTGATCTACGTTCTTGATTCTTGAACATGTGTTTTTTTTAATCTATAAAGTAGAAACTATTCATTTCAATACTTGAAAATGTATTATTTTTTAACTCATTTTGGTCTTCTTAGAAACTCTTTTAATCTGCTTTAATTTTTATAACTTTCGACAACGGAAACTATTTTTTTTTAAAAAAGAAATATATGTATAGAAACTATAACAAATGATTTATTAACGTAGTAACAAAAAGAGTAAAAATTATACAAGTATAAAAATCAAACAAGTAATTAATTGCAAGTATGTGTAAACCTTCCTCTTATGCAGTCTGCAGTACTACAGAGTACAGAATGTGACCTTTTCCTGATTAAAAGACTTTTTGATAAACGACGAAAGAGTGGGTCGGTACCGGTCCGATATTATTGCCATAATAAAAAAAAGAATCTTAAAGATTTTTTATAATTAAGTTAGCGAAACTAATATGTTTATTGTAAGAAAATATATCTAAAAAAATATGTTTATTGTGAAAAAGAGAATTAGAACTTATTGATAGTCTAAATATTTTTTATATATCATTTAATAATAAATTATATCATTTATGATAAATTTATTGAATTTTATAATAATTATTTTTAAAATTATATTAAAACAATTTTTAATTATTTGATAACGTAGAAACCTTTATACCAAACAAAAAAGTTATTTTTTTAAAAAAAAATCTATAACTCTCGATATCTCTATTAGTTTGTCTTTTGCCAAAATTCTATTTTAGAGATAATTAGAGAAGTTTTTCTATGTTAACATTAATTACTCTTACACTCTATCTATTCTTTTACCTTTTTTTTTTTTTAGAAGCAATCTTCATGATGATGAATCAAGCAATTTTGATGATGCCAAAAGTCTAAGTGATTGATTCAAGATTTATTCAAGACTTCAAGATCAAGTATCAAGAATTCAATCCAAGATTCAAGATTTAAGAGAAGAAATCAAGAAGCAACAAGTCAAGACTTCATATGGGATAAATATTAAAAGATTTTTTCAAAAATCAAATAGCACAGTTTTGTTTTACAAAAGAATTTTCTCAAATTTTCTAAAGTTACCAGAGTGATTACTCTCTGTTAATCGATTACCAGTTAGCACTAATCGATTACCAGTGATCAGATTGATTTTCAAAATGTTTTCAAATGATTTGTAACATTCCAAAATGATTTTCAAATAATGTAATCGATTACACTATATTAGTAATCGATTACAAGTGAATCTGAACGTTGGAATTCAAATCCAATTGTGAAGAGTCACAACTTTTCATAAAATACATTGTGTAATCGATTACACCATTGTGGTAATTGATTACCAGTGAATAGTTTTGAAGAAAAAGTTAAGAATTATAACTCTTAACATGATTTTCTCAAAAGTCATAACTCTTCCAATAGTTTTTTGACCAGATATGACAAGTCTATAAAAGCAAGACCTTGACATGCATTTTACAAGCATCCAAAAACACATATCTCTTTCAAATCTTTTCTGACCATTGCCCATTGTTTTTCTTTGCAAAAACTCTTGACAAAAAGCTTTCTAAACCTCGGTTTCAAAACTTTTGTTTTTCTGTAAGTGAAAATTCTGCAGAAAATAAAAGTGTGCTATCTTTTCTTCCTTCTCTCTCTTGCCAAAAGAATTCAAAGGACTAATCGCTTGAAAATTCTTTTGATTCTTCCTTCTCCCTTTTGCCAAAAGAATTCAAAAGACTAACCGCCTAAGAATTCTTTTGATTCCTCCTCCTCCCTCTGAACAAAAGATTTCAAAGGACTAACCGCCTGAGATATCTTTTGTTTCCCCTTACAAAGATTCAAGGGACTAACCGCCTAAGAATTCTTTGTCTTAACACATTGGAGCGTACATCCTTTGTGGTACAAGTAGAGCGTACATCTACTTGGGTTGTAATACTGAGAACAAGAGATGGTACATCTCTTGTGGATCAGTTCAAGTGAAGCATACACCCACTTTGTGTTTCAAAGAGAACAAGGGAAGGTACATCCTTTGTGACTCTTTGCTTGTAAAGGATTTTACAAGATTAAAGGAAATCTCAAGAACCGGTGATTGCTTGGGGACTGGATGTAAGCACGAATTGTGGCCGAACCAGTATAAATCTTGTGTTTGCTTTATTCTTCCCTACACTCTTTACTTTTCCGTTGTGTACTTTTTATTTCCGCTTTACTTTTGTTTAAGTTATTATTTATGCTCTTTACTTTCTCATAACTTAGTAATAAAGCCGAATTGAATCTAGTAACATTAAGAAAGATAAGTTGTTAATTAGTCAAGACATATTAATAATTAATTCAATTCTCCTTCTTAATTATTCCGAGGCCACTCGATCCAACAATTTTATATCGATTTATCTTGTTGTTTAATTTTAATTTAATCCAATTTATTAATTTGTGACGTTTTTTTTATCAAGTTAAAGGATCAAACAGAAAAAAATAAAATAAATTAGAAGATTAAATTACTATTTTTGCACCTTTAAGAAATACTTTATATATACTCTATATAAAAATACGAGAGACTAAGGTAAATTTTTATTTATAAATAATGCTTGATGAAATTTATGAGTAACATTAAATGATTTTACTAACCATAATCTTGCAGATAATAATTTAAAAAATATATTAATTAAAAACACAACATACATTATGTCAACAAAAGACATACACCACTAACATTAAGTGTGCATTTTTGGCCAAAATAAAAACAAATTATAACCCACTAATCACAACATTACTTATTGCTGGAACAAGCAAACCTAATTACAGCAGTAAAACAGTATTTTGAAAGGTTTTACAGTCCTTTAATTTAACAATTTGATCAAGCAATCTTTCTTAGTATTATGCTTGGATAGGAATGACTAGGAGAGGTTGAGCCTTATGCAAGGTAATCCCAAATTTCTCAGACACATCCATGTCCTCTGGATTTTGTCCATCTGTGAGCTTCCAATCTTAGTTATATAGAAGAGAAGCCAACACAACGTGCAGAGTTCTAGAAGCCAATGGTAATCCAGGACAAACCCTTCTCCCAGCTCCAAAGGGTATTAACTCAAAATCTTGGCCTTTAAAGTCAATGTCACTTTCCAAGAATCTTTCAGGTGTAAATTGATTAGGGTTTGTCCAAATACTTGAATATAGTCCATGGTCCTTAGCTTCCGTTGTGCTTAGTTTCTTTTGTTAATTTCTTGTGTGTTTTTTTATGCAATTGGAGGCAGGTCAAAACATACATTGAGAGTAACAAGAGATGTCATTACGCATGCGAAAATGGTGTGAAATAAGTGTGTATCTTATCATAAATAATTATGACTGAAATATATTTTTAATTCTTAATAAATATTTGAATTTTATGTGTATTTTATGATAATTTTTTTTACATTGAGTCTTTAATAGAATAATAATTTTATTTTTGGTTCTTAATATTTTTTTTAATTTATGATAAATTAACAAATTTTTTATTTTTTTATGATATATTTTTTTCATTTGTTATTAGTTTTTTTCAAATGAACTAATAATAAATAATTTTTTTTGGAGGAGAAAATATAAAATTTCTAATTTATAGGGACTAAAAATAAGTTTTAAGGAAAAAAAATAAAATTTTTGTTTTATTATGGAACAAAAATGAAGACATAATTTATTAGTGAACAAATATAAAATTAAAATATTTATTAAGAATTAGAAACATATTTTAACATATAAATATTGATATATTATTAATTATTACCATATGAAAATAAAGTAAGAAAATGAATTTTAGACGTCTATAACTTGAGAGAGATAAAAAAAATGAATGATAAATAATTGATATAATTAGTGATATATAAGATAAAGAAAGAGATATAAATAAATTAAAAATATTGATGAGATATTTATAATTTATGAGTGTATAAATATATCACCACCCCAATAAATAATGGTATATGAATACTTAATTACTTCAAACATATTATCAATATTTATTTTTTTATTATTATATCATATTATCTACTATACTTTCTTTTTATTTCCTGAGGTGTCATCTAAGATTTGGTGTTCACAAATTATTTTCCATAGAAATACGTGTTGTTTAATCAATTGTGAGATGTCCTGCAAATTAGCAAAAAGATAATTTTAAATAATTGGCCTTACAAATCATCAGTTCGTTGTGTGCACGGAATCCTCACAAATGAGATGTGCAAAGACAAAGACAAGAAAGGGACAGAACCGTTTGGAAAAAAAGACTACGAGAGGGAAAAAAATTCACCAGGATTTGCTTAATATTTTGTTTGTCATCTTATTTTTAATACGTTTTGTAATTTTCAAAGATTTGTGCAATCAACCTTACAAAATTAATTTGTAAAGTAAAAATTATTCACCATTTATATACATTAGTTTAATTATATTATCAATTAGAACATGTTTTTTTTTTTTTCATGTTAAGGACAAAATATATTTTGAACATGAAATTTGTAAAATCAAATATTTATACATTGTCTGATAATGGTTAGCAGGTGACCTAATAAGCTCAACACTCAGCTAGAATAGGTTTTAATATAATCTAAAAATTTGATTTTGAGCTCAATTCAATCTCACAAAACTAGCTTAAATGATGTGTTGGAGATGACACCAATTTGTGGTGAAGGAACTTCTGCTCGACGACAATATCCTTCTTGCTCCAGTTTTGTTAATTTTGTTGCTATAAACACCTTCGTTACATCATTGCTTCAAATATAGAGTTCCTCCATTGTTGTTTCTGGCTTGAACAATCTTCAGTGGCTATACACATATGTAAGGTGATCAACTGTTCAGGATTTTTATTTTGAGTGATTCCACAACTTTTAATATATAAGAATTTTATATATTATGTTTTTATGATTAAATTTATAAATTTGTGAATTTTTTTATTTATTTATGAAATACGTTTGTTTAGGGATTTCTTTTTTAATTTGTGCTTCAGGTCCAAAAAATTTCATATCCAAAATTTCAGCCTCCATCTCTTTCTCCTCTTCCTTCACAGCGGAATCATTGCTATCTCCACCAAAGAGTTCTGATATATATACCATTTCAGAAAAGTAAAAGGAGATGCAAGTAACACATTCGATGTGTAGCCACACATTATAAAGTTTAAAGAACAAAAAGGGAGTTCCATATAAATACTTCATGATACTGATTAAAATGAAAAGATAAAATGGGGGCATGTAATGATGTAAATATGCTTAAGAGGCTTATTAGAAACTAATAATAAAATATTAATTACTCTTAACAACGTGATAGTTTGTTAAACTAATGTTAGAACAAAAGAGAATATGAATGAAAGTTTGAAAAAAAAAAAGAAAAAAAAAAGATTTTAAGTCCCACATCGTTTAGGATGAACACTTGAATAGTGTTTCACTCCCTATATATAGAGAATTCATTTCTTTTTTTTTTGCTCTAGTCGAGAAACATTTCTTCAACTTTTCTTTCTTCCTCAACTTTTCTTTCTTCCTCCCATATTTTAGCTGATGCATTTCCGGCAAACTTCTTCCTTTTTCTTTCTGTCGCTCTAAAATCGGTTGGCTATAATAGTGACTTTTTAAGTTTGGTTATAAGAGTGACTTTTTAAGTCATATTTTCATGGCTATAAGAGTGACTTTTTAATTCTAGAAAAGGTTCCCTCAGTGCAGTGAGAATCTTATACAGTGATTTGGACTGTTTTATCCTGAGGACTTAGTGGTTGATAATCTGCTTGTACATTTTTTGGCCGTGTCACGAAACGTCTTAAAGAAAGCGACATTGTCCGCAACTCAGCCACTAATTTTTTTGATTTGCCATAAACTATTATTACAACAACTAAAAGTGAAAATAAAAAATAAAAACTGGAAAGGATATTTGAGATGAAAATATCTAATTGATGAATTAGTATAAAGAAAAAAAATGAAAAATAAAGAGGATTAATAATTTTTTTTTGAAAGTCCAAAAGTGAATATTAATTATTAATAAGGCAAAAATCGGTACCAGTAAGTAGTACCATGATGACCACATTCAAAAACAAATCCAAGAAAGCCAAACGCATACTAAAAATTAACAGCTGCATAGAATTGCTTGTCACAAAAATCATATGAAGACAATGAAGTTCCAAAAACGATAAGAAAACACACACTAAAGTGTTGATTGTTCGGAGAGGATAGCTTAAGATCTCAGGCGTTGCATAATTCTATATATTTCTTTTTCTCTTCTGACTCAGTATGCAATAATAAATAATATTGTGTTTAATTATTGAAAGACTTTTGGAAAACGACAGAAGCTATAGGGGCTAGGTAATGGATTGATTATATTGCTTTATGAATTAAGAAATGGAATTTTTAATTTAGGAATATCTTGTGGAACACGTTACACTTGTTTTAAATATTGCACGAATCCTTGATATATTAATTTATAGTATCTGCATTAGATTACTTTATTTGTTCTGTCGTCACTTAATATCAACTTTTTTAATTAAAGTTAACGTTAATTACTCTTGTATATACCAGATGTCGGCTTCAGAGATCTCATCCCTAAATAGAATAACTACTGGATGATGTTATGTACACAGTATATACTTATTTATTTTTAATTAAATTTTTATTCCTTCAATTGTTTCGGATTTTAATTTTTCGTCCCTCCAATTAAAAAAAAAACTCATTGATAACTTTTAGTTCTCATTAATTTTTAAGTAACACTTTAGTCTTTCTATTTTATTTTTTTTACTTTTTATAATTTTTATTGTTTAAAATTGATCTCAAATGTTATGGATCTCGAGAGTGGTTGTCCTCTATGAGTAATACATGGACATATGCACATTAATTAATTATATACTGTTTAGCCTATACTATTTACTTATTTACAGGTTTATTGAAATTTTAGTACTTGAATTGTTTCAGATTCTAATTATTGTTAGTCCCTAAAAAAATTGATAACTTTTAGCTCTCATTTCGTTAGCATTTTTAGTTCCTTTAATTTTTTTTTCTTATTTTAATTTTTTGCTGATTTTTTTTGTTTAAAATTAATCTCAAATATAAAATAAATAATGAACTAAAAATAAACAAAACAAAGACTAATTTTGAAAAAAATTGAGAGATTAGAAATTTAATTTATCCTTTATTTATTTTATCTTCTTAATACATTATTATATTAACATTTCTTTCTCTTTGACTCTCTCTTAAATCTTTGACTCTCTCTTAAATGTTTAGGGTTTACAACCATATTATTAATGTGTAACTTAGACACATGTCATTATCTTTCTCACTAATATATATATATATATATATACACGTGATTTATTTAAATATAGCGCATTATTTTTTCACACACTCAAATATAACATCAAAACTAAAAATCGTAACATAAAGTAATAGTCATAGACTTTATTTTTCATATATATTCTGAGTCAAACTTCTATTCCAATCAAACTAAAAATGTGCAATTGAAAACAAGAAATTCACTCTACTTCATTAATTTTCAGTACAAAAAAATATGTATACAAGAACTGAAGTGCAATCACATATGCTTTAACAGAGGCCCCCTTCTCCACTCGTCTTCTAAGTTCTGGATTTTGTAGATCTGGAGCTTGAAGATGTGAGTTTTTAAGATCTGGAATTTCAGATCTTTAGCGTTTTCATAGAGAGTTTCTCATGCTAGTCTTAAAGGTGTCGAGATCATCACGTATCTTAACCTCGATGTTAAGACCAGCGTGAACTAATTAGTAAATAATATATAAACAAATTAAGTTTAGTAAACTAAAATGTAGTTTACTGGATTTTCCACGCTCATTACCTATGTCAAATTAAATTTAATTAACTAAAGTATATACAAATTTTAATTAATTCAACTTTATTTATTATTATCCCTCATTCTCTATGTATAAACGTGTAAGGTCTTTTTCTTCCTTAGGCTTCTACTCACTCCGCTCTCCCTCACATTCACTTTCATTTCAATATTTTGTCTTTTCATGAAATGATATACTTCAGTGTCCTAACATGCATCGGGTATATACTATTATGATTTTATGAGGAACGAAACGATCTAATTAATTAGTTGTAGTTGCATGTATATATATTAAAATTCAATTTCAAATATATATAATTAATTTATCTTTAAAATTCAAATATATATGCTTCTAATTTTAAAATATATATTTGAAATATAGTTTTAACATTATCTGAACAATTTTACAAGTGTTAACTTAATATTGGAAACTGATTTTGAAATATATGTGTATTTTTTAAATTCAAATACGTTCTTAACATAAATTTCATACGTCCTCTTATACAATAATTAAATATTTCTAAATATAAGATAATTAAAATATATCAATAATTAAATTCTTATCTTTTTTAATTTATTATTTTCAATATCTTTAATTGTAACTTGAATTTCATATTTTCTTTTAAAAAATTTATAAATAACTAAGGAGCAATATATTTTACGATTAATTATTCACCCTACATCTAAAATATAATTTCAATGTTAAAAATGTTTATTTACTATATATTTTAATTGTTATATATTTTGAAATATTGATTTATTATAAAATTTAATTGTATGAAATAAATACTTATTTTGTGTAATGGACCAGCTAAGATACTAGTTATTTTCAAAATACTCTTAAATTAATTCAAATATGAGCATCATTCTTAAGGATAATTTAGGAAATGTAGTTCTTTTTTATATGATAAGAAGAAAATTAAATGAACTCAACTAACATTCTTAATTAATTACTATAAAATAAATATTTTTATTTATATTTAAATCCAAAAAGAGTATATTTAACTAGGACCATCAACTAGCCCATGCCTAATAATGTTGATCTTGGTAGAACACTTGCATTAGGGAAACATATTGTTAATAATTAAGTCCTTGAGAAGAGCTAGAGGAGGTTTGAGTACCATCGTGCAAGTTGGCAGGACTGAGCTAGGTCTTTGTGTTGTGGGAAATTTCGATTGACTGGGATTGTGACTTGTGAGTGCCAAGGTATGAGCGAGGTCAAGTGTATCTCAATATCTTTAGTGATTAGTCTTTGGGCCAGCTTCCCTTGGGTTCAACCAAAAAAAAAAAAAAATATTACCCAATTACACATGCATGCAAATATTCAAGGTTTTGTGAAGAATTTGATCATGTGTATATAATATTCCTTGGTATTATGCTTGGATTCGAATGAGTAAGAGAGGTTGCACTTACGCAAGGCAATCCCATATTTCTCAGATATATCCATGTCCTCTGGCTTTGGTCCATCGATCCGTGGGCTTCCAATCATAATTGTACGTACAAAAGAGAGGCCAACATAACATGTAAGGACAAATCCTTCTTCCACGCATATCCAAAGAGTAGGGTGTATCAGCTTGAAAACTTGGCCTTTTATAGCCAATGTTACTTTCCAAGAATCTTTCCGGTTTAAACTGAATAGGGTTTGTCCAAATATTTGAAGGGTGTTGCTAAGTGCACCCAACATTATTGCTGGTGCACTCAACATATTACATGAATGGGCAAAAATGTCCTTACCTTAAATTTAAAAACAAATAACATGCACCCATCCGTTTACGCGTTCTTGTTCTTCTTCCTTGCCCTTCCTTGTTCCTACGTCCCTTTTCTTCGTCGATGCGTTCTTCTTCTTCTTCTCCTTCTTTGGGTGGTATTGAGGACCTGCATTTTGGTGTTGCTTCGCCGTCGAGGTAAGTTTCTTCTCCCCGTTAATGGTTTTTCCTTTCCTGCTTTTCGTTTGGTTACAAATGTAGGTGATAGGAATTAGTTTAGTGATACAGATGTAGTTCATCCGTATTAGGAATAAGAATTAGGTTTGTTCATACGGATATACTTCATCTGTATGTGTTACTGATTTCGTAACGTTCATATGGATGAAATTCATCCGTAAGTGTAACTTCATTCGTATGACTTATACGGATGAACTTCATTCGTATGAAGGTTTTAATTTTTTTTGGACAAATTTTTATTTATGTTTTGAAAAATTGTTTATAAATACGATTTGTATTTGTTTGTTTTGTATTAAAAATAGGTATCTTTTGTGTTTATAAAAAAAAATGTATGATTGCATGGTGGTATGAAATAAATTTTAAACTATAATAGTAAATAATTAATTTTTTTTGTTTTTTATGTTTAATATATTTGAATGAAACTAGTGATATCTTATTCAATTATGCATTTTGTGTTTTTAATATGTACTTATATATGGTGATATGTTATTGGTAGTTTTACAATTTGTAGATGTTTAGGGTTTAGGGGTAGTGGTTAGGGTTTAGTTTAGGGCTAGGGCGTAATTGTTAGGGTTTAGTGTAGTTGGATTAGGGTTTATCTGCTAGGGTTGAGGATTTAGGGTTATGTGGGCATATTGTTATTTGAATAGTAAATAGTGAATTTGACAAAAAAATACATGTGCGTCATGATTTGCAGATCATGGTTAAAACTAGAGGTTTAGGTCGTGTCCTAGGTAGGGTTATAGGCAAACCCTGGGGAGAGAGGATCATCATGATTCAGATGATGTTCCCCAACAGTGAAGGCCTACAACATCCGCACGTAGGCAACAGGAAGCTGCCCCTGTTGTTGACAATGCTGTTGATATGAGTGAGGACATACCTTGAAACACACCGTTTAAATAAAGGAAAGAGAAAGAAAATAATAAAATAATAATATAATAATATAATAAAACCCACTCCCCTACAGTTTTTTTTTAAAACTCCCGAGAGCTCCCCATTTTTGAAAAACTTATTTTCTTTTTCTTCTTGCAGCAACCACACCTCTCTAACCCTATCCCTTCTCCCCCAAAAATTTAATCTTTTGATTTTTCACTCATCTTCTCCCATGGTTCCGAAATTTGCAAGCTTTTTACATCTTTGGGTGTTTCCAAGCACGAGGAGGTGACGGGAAAAAGGGGAAAATACTACATGTTTTCTAGGTTTTTCTGTTTGATCTCTTTAAGGTAAAATGTTTATGACCCATTATGTTAGATGAGTATGTTATAGCACTGATTAGTCATGGGCTGTGAGAAAAAGAGTTAGAAGCTAAGTGTTAGAGATTATTGTGATTTTCTCAAAACCCTAGGTTTGCTAATTGGGGATTTTGTCTAATCCCTTGTTCTATTATTTAAATGCTTAGGTTCTGTGGAAAATACAGTGGTTGACCTTCCTAACAGCGGTAGAAGTCAGTGATTGCGTTATTTAGGTGAGTATCTAATATACTTAGCGATTTTCTTAAAGTTCATTATGGAGAAGCAAGTATACTTTCGAAAATATATGTTTTTGGTAAGCTTTGAAATTTATTTTGAGATCTTGATAATGTATAAGGATGAAGGTTGAACTATTTGTTTAATTTTATTTATGTTGAGTTCATGAATGATATATGCCGTTTGCTACAACGAAGAGATAATGTAGCCTATGGGATAATTTCTCATAGTATAATGATATATACCGTTTGCTACAACGAAGAGATAATGTAGCCTATGAGATAATTTCTCATAGTATAATGATATATGTCGTTTGCTACAACGAAGAGATAATGTAGCCTATGAGATAATTTCCCATAGTATAATGATATATGTCGTTTGCTACAACGAAGAGATAATGTAGCCTATGGGATAATTTCTCATAGTATAATGATATATGCCGTTTGCTACAACGAAGATATAATGTAGCCTATGGGATAATTTCTCATAGTATAATGATATATGCCGTTTGCTACAACGAAGAGATAATGTAGCCTATGAGTTAAATTCTCATAGTATATTTATATGCTCCGTTCGCTGCAATGAAGAGATAATGCAGCCTACGAGCTAAATGCCGTAGTTATATAATTACCGTTCACCACAACGAAGAGATAATGTTGTCTATGTGTACATAGTAGAATAAATGCTTGATTATTGAAAGTAATTATGTTGAATACCAGATTATGAGAAGTTCTGAAATGTATATTCTTGCATACAATGATTTCTAAAAGCAAGTTTATTTTTGTTCATTACTTTCAAGAATGTTATTTTTATATCTTTTGGAAATGGAAAGATTCATGTTAAATGATGCTCTCTTTCATGTCTGCTTAGTATATTATGCTCTCACTAAGTCCTTGTGACTTATCCCTTGTTTTACTTCTTTTCTCAGATACCCAGTAATGGAGTAACCGATTTCCTGGGATTGGCTAACACACCCAGGAACTTGATTATCTTTTTGGGTAGGTCCCCATTGTGTCTGATGGATATTTTGATTGTAACTCCAGCATAATGCAGCTATAGGGACCAGGGTAGTACTAGATTTAGAGGGGACTCCTTTATTTTGGAAATGTAAATGAATCTCCTTTATAGATATGATGATGATGCACTTGTGATGTTTTGAGACACTTGATGATTAGTGGTTATAATCCACTTGTTTATTAAATGGATGAGATGAGATACCAGTACATGGAATTGTCTAGATATATATATATATGTTGTATAGGATAGGCTGGCCAGACTAAGGAAGACATAGTCTGTGCGCCGGTCATGGCCAAGAGTGGGTCGTGAGATACCTGCACCTGGTGCAGAAGCTGTTGATGGTGGTGAGGGATTTGCTGTTGATGAACGAAATGTAGTTTAGGAAATGTAGTTCTTTTTTATATGATAAGAAGAAAATTAAATGAACTCAACTAACATTCTTAATTAATTACTATAAAATTAAATATTTTTACTTATATTTAAATCCAAAAAGAGTATATTTAACTAGGACCATCAACTAGTCCCATGCCTAATAATGTTGATCTTGGAAGAACACTTGCATTAGGGAAACATATTGTTAATAATTAAGTCCTTGAGAAGAGCTAGAGGAGGTTTAAGTACCATCGTGCAAGTTGGCAGGGCTGAGCTAGGTCTTTGTGTTGTGGGAAATTTCGATTGACTGGGATTGTGACTTGTGAGTGCCAAGGTATGAGTGAGGTCAAGTGTATCTCAATATCTTTAATGATTAGTCTTTGGCTCCCAGCTTCCCCTTGGGTTCAACCAAAATAAAAATAAAAATGACCCAATTACACATGCATGCAAATATTCAAGGTTTTGTGAAGAATTTGATCAATAAAACAGAAGAAGCCCAATACCTTCTTGGCCCAATCTATTCCTCATTCTTCAACACATTCTTGATTCTTTTTCTTCTGTTATGTTTGCTGTAAATATTAGTAGGTTCTAGAATACATTAGCTATATTTTTCTGTTTTTTCTTTTCTGTTGTCCTTGCTGGTGTTTATCCAAAAGGATTTCACCTTGTATATATATTGCCCTTGTTGGGATATTCAATACAACAGAGAATATTTCATTATATTTTTTGTCCTGCATATTTATCTTTTACTTTTTTATGGTATCAGAGCTCCCACCTGGAGATCTGTTGATATTCCTTTCCTGTTACCATGACAGACAACCTTGAATCACAGTTCCCTCGCAGTGACCACGACTCAAACTCACCTCCTTTTAGTCCTTTTAATGATCCTAGCCAAAATCCCTCTAGTCCTCTTTATATACACCCTAATGAGAACCCTTCCTCTGTTTTAGTCTCACCTGTCCTTTCTGGTGGTAACTACCACTCTTGGTCTCGTTCATTTCGCATGACACTCACCTTTAAAAATAAAATCGGGTTCCTCACTGGTGCTATCCCTATTCCCACTCCTGATGATCCCACCTATTCTTCATGGGAGCGTTGTAACACTTTATTAATGTCTTGGCTCATAAATTCTGTTTCACCTTCGATTGCGCATAGTATTATTTATCTAGACCAGGCTATTGATGTTTGGAATGATCTGCGAGAACGCTTTTCTCAAAGCAATCTTCTATGTATTGCAGAGCTCCAGGAGGAGATTTATGTGCTGAAGCAAGGCTCGCTCACCGTCACCGATTTCTTCACCAATTTGAAAGCCACCTGGGAAGAGCTCGACAATTTTTGTCCCCTCACACCTTGTAATTGTTAAGCTAGTCTCTACCATCAATAGGATTTTATCATCCATTTTCTCAAGGGCCTCGATGACAAATTTCATGTTGTTCGGTCTCAAATCTTGCTAATGGATCCTTTGCCCTCTGTTAATGGGGTCTTCTCTATGGTCATTCAGAATGAACGACAACATGTTGTTGTTGCTTCATTTCTTGATGCACCAAATGAATTTGCAAATAATATTGATTCCAAGGTTTCTTCTTCAGTTAACACCACTAACACACGTTCATCCATTGGTAAGATTCACGGTGGTGGCCGAGTTCAGCAACCCAAATCTATGAAGGTGTGCATGTATTGTAGAAGAACAAGACATACTGTTGATGTTTGCTATAGCAAGCATGGCTATCCTCTTGGGCACCCATGATACCCAGGCCACGCGTGTTTTCATAATCCTAATAATGGTTCTTCTTCCGGTTCTTCCTCTGTTAACTACTCCATCACCACTGATGATCAGATCTCTTTACCATAACATTCTGGACCATAACAACATGGATCAACTTTGAATTTTACTCAAGCCCAATATCAACATTTATTGTCTCTACTACAACAAGCATTGGGTACTACCAACACTAATGATTCTCAGCCTCCCACTTGGGCTAACCTCATCCAGCAAGGCCCAAGCAATTTTTCTGGGCCCAATGGTAACATGTCTTTTATTTTTCCTAATGTCACATCACAAACTTCTCATGTCTTCTCTTTAAATTCATTAAATAATTCTTCCTCCTGGATTGTAGATTCAGGAGCCATTGACCATATTAGTTGCTTTCTAAAATTTTTTAAGTCTTTTCTAAAATAGAAATGTTAGTTGTTATTCATAAGTTAGTTTGGTATTGAAAATTTGCAAGGAAATAGCAATGTGCCTCCAATTTATGGTTCTTTTTGTAGAAATTGTACATATTTTCCTTACTGAATGATTTTATAGAGTAGAAACTCCAATTTTGTGACCTAATGTTGAATCCAACTCAGTTTCAGGCCAAAGAAAAAAAGGTAAAAACTACTGATGACTCGCTTAGCGAGGCAGATTGGCTAAGCAAGATGCATCCGCTTAGCGAGGCATCCAGCTCACTTAGCAGATGGGAAACCCTAGAAGAGGATAAGTCAAAGATCTGCACGCCCAGCGCGTAGCCAGCCTGCCTAGCGAGGACGTTGTCTCCTCTCGCCCTTAGCGTGCCCATGCTCGCTTAGCGAATTTTCACTAACTCTCGCTCAGCGAGCCTTCGGAAGCTAAAGAGTCCAAGAGCCTTTAAAACACTGAAGTTGACAGAATTTCAAGAGAGAGTCAGGCAGACACAATAGAGAACGAGTTGAGAGTAGCAAAGAGAGCTTAGCTTCGTGAAAAATAGAGAGATTTAGGGTTGAGAGGCTGGAGAAGACATTCTCCACCATTTTCTTCCATTTTTCTCTCACCAAAAATAGTTTTCTTCTTGTTTTGTGAAGCTTTGCTTATAATGGAAGGCTAAGCCTCTTTGTTAGGGAGTTATTATTGAAGCTCTTGATGTAATACTCTTACTATCTGTTTAATGTTATTTCTCTGTGTTCATTGCTTCTATCTATGCTTATTTTACATGCTTGTGGCTTGATCACCCATTTGTATGTGTAGTTAGGCTTTTTAGTATTGGAAAATGCTTTAAAATCTTAGAACTTGATAGAGCAAGCTAGAAATCTGTATGTCTAGGAATAGAGTGCAGTGATCTAGTCCATTTTACATTGTAGGCTTAGTGCAACTCTTTTAGAACAAGTTTGTTGAGGAATCAAGAATAAAGGCTAAAGAGAGTTAGGCTCATTCATGTGAGGAATCATGATTTGAGTAATTTCTCAGTGTAAGAACACTAGGATAACGTTAAATAGAGAAAAACACATTTTATACAACAAGAGAAATTCAATAGGACACTCCCCAACGCTTTTAACTTGATAGTTGTCACTTTTTATAACTTTAAATATTCTGTTTATGTTCAAATAGATTTTATAGTACCGAACTCAACATTAGCTTTATTTCAATCCTTATAAGTGTTTACATACTGAATATACATGGTCTAGGTGAAACAAATTCCCTATGGATACGATACTCAGTCTTACCGTTTTATACTACTTGTGCGAATCGGTACACTTGCCGACAAGCGAACAAGAAACCATCAGTATTCATTTACCCAATGGAGCTATAGTCACTTCACATTATTCTGACACTGTCCAGTTTGCTCTAGATTTCATTATTTACAATGTGCTTTATGCCCCAGATTTTAGATTCAATCTTTTTTCCATTTCAAAATTTCTTTCAAGTCACAATCATAAATTAACCTTTTCAGGCTTTCTATGCCAAATACAAGAGGTGATCACAATGAAGATGGTTGGTTTGGCTACGTTACAACAAGGTCTATATCACCTAGTCACTTAAGACAATTCTAGCCTCACTCCTCATCTCTCTTCTGTCAACCATATTTCCCTTTCTACCATCAACAACAACAACCTTTGGCATTTTCGTTTGGGACACTTGTCAGACAAAAGACTCAATGTTTTACATGAGCAATTCCCTTTTATTTCAAAGTATACTAATGAATCATGTGATGTATGTCAGTTAGCTAAACAAAAGCATTTGTTCTATTCTATTAGTGATAGTGGAGCTTAAAAAATATTTGATCTCATTCACATGGATACTTGGGGTCCATTCTCTAAAGTTTCCATTCATAGCCACAAGTATTTTCTTACAATTGTTGATGATTTTAGTCGATTTTCCTGGGTTGTTCAATTAAAAACAAAAGCGGAAGTTCAAATTAATGTTCAAAATTTCATTGCCTTAGTTGAAACACAATTTGACTCCAAAGTAAAAATTCTTCATTCTGACAATGGTCCCAAATTTTCTTTAAATTTTTTTTTATGCCTCCAAAGGTATTATTGTTCACTCTCTTTGCGATGCTATTCGGCAAGTGCACTGAGTCGCACAAGTAATATAAAAATGGTAAGAACCGAGTATCGTATCCACATGGAATTTGTTTCACTCAGAAAATGTATGTTCAATGAACAAACATTTGTACACAACCAAAAGCAAAGTAAATATCAAGTTGGGTTTTTGTGTAGAAATCTAGTTAACTATAAACTAAATATCTACGGTTTGAGAAGTAAAAACAGTCAAGTAAAAAACGTTGGATTGTTCTACTAAATCTACCTTGATGTTGCTATATATTTTCTCTATTTAATGTTATCCCAGTGTTCTTATGCTGATAAATTACCCAAATCAAGATCCCTTGAGTGAATGGGCCTAACTCTCTTTAAACCTCGTCCTTGACCCCTCAACAAACTCAGCCGAAAAAAGTTGCATTAAGATTACAACATAATAAAAACTAAATCACTGCACTCCATTCCTAGACATACAGTTTTCTAGCTTGCTCTATCAAGTTCTAAGGCTTTAAAGCACTTTCCAATGCTAAAAATCCTAACTATACATACAAATGGGTGATCAAGCCAAAAGCATGTAAAAATAAGCATGGATAGAAGCAATGAACACATAAAAATAACTTTAAATAGATAGTGAAAGAATATTACATCAAAGGTTCAACAGAACTCTCCAACCAAAAGGTTTAGCCTTCCATTATAAGTAATGAGCTTTCAATACAAAGGACAAATTTTTGAGGGAAGAAAATGGCTAAGAATGGTTGAGGATGTCTTCTTCAACCTCTACAACCCTAATCTCACTCCTCTAACCTAGACTCTATTGGTGGCTTCGTTTCTGTCGCTCTAGCTTCTCCCTTGGCTCTATTTTTCGACTCCTCTCTTTAGTTTCCACCAACTTTAATGTTTTTAAAGGCTCATTGATGTTTCAGATTCTGAAGGCTTGCTTAGCGAGATTGGCTCGCTAAGTGAGAGTAAGTGAATTTTGGCTTAGCGAGTTGGGCATGCTGAGTGTGAGAAGAGACAAATGACTCGCTGGGCGAGCTTGTGGTGCGTTGGGCGAGCACATTTCTGACTGATCCTCTTCTAGGGTTTTCCAACACGCTAAGCGAGCTGTGTGCCTCGCTTAGCGGATGTCACTCGCTAAGTGCATATGCCTCGCTTAGCGAGACACCAACTGCTTGAACCTTCTCTTCCTTTAGCCTAAAATTGAGGTGGTTTCAGCATTAATTCACAAAATGTGAGTATCTACTATATAAAATCAAACTAAACATGAAAATATGTACAATTCCTACAAAAAGAACCATAAATTGGTGGAAAGATGTTAATTTTATGTAACTATTCAATGCAAAAGTTTGTCGTAAATAATGACTAACAATTATTCACCGAACAAGTTGTCCTTACACACCTCAACAAAATGGTAGAGTTGAACGTAAACACCAACATATTCTTAATGTTGCCCGTGCTCTTATGTTCCAATATGAAATTCTAAATAATTTTTGGTCCTATGCCATTAAACATGTTGTCTTTCTTATAAACCGGGTACCCTCACCCGTTATAAAAAATCAAACACCCTTTGAATTATTATTCAATCAAAAACCTGATTTTTCCATTATTAAGGTTTTTGGATCCCTCTATTATGCCTCCACTTATCATCCTCGCAAAAAATTTGACCTACGATCTAGACGTGGTATTTTCTTGGGCTTTCAGAATGGAACAAAAGGGTATATTATCTTGGATATAGACTCTAGAGAAATTTTCCTATCAAGAAATGTCATCTTTCATGAAACCATCTTGCCTTTCAAGAAGCCCAACTCCCTCTCTCCTAACATCACCTCACATGTTCCTGCAACACCATCCACACCTTTTTCCCAAATAGTTTACACTCATACGGACCCAATTTCTCTAGATATTTTACCTAATCCGTCCACCTCACATTTCAATCCTCTAACACCAACCACGCCATCCTCATCTAACACATTATCACCCAACACACATCCCACCTCACCCAGTTCATCCACAACCAACAATCATAGCCCAATCTGTTCCTTTACTCCATCCGTTCCTCCACCACGACATTCAACTCGAATCCCTCAGCCATCCACTCATTTTCATGACTTCGTTTGTAGCATCATCAGTACTTCATCAAAACAGCCATATTCCAAGTGTGTTCATCTCATTCAATAGGTAATCTCTTATTCTCACTTACCTACTTCTGATTATAAATTTGTCATGTCCCTTTTCTCTGAGACTGAACCTTCCACTTACAAAGAGGCTGTTCAAAATCCCTGTTGGATTGAGGCAATGAAAGCTGAAATTGGTGCTCTGAATTTAAATCGGACTTGGGACATTGTTGTGACTCCTTATAATGTTAAACCCATCAGATGCAAATGGGTTTACAAGATCAAGCGCAAAGCTGATGGTAGTATTGAACGCTACAAGGAACGACTTGTTGCAAAAGGGTTTTCTCAAATTGAGGGTATTGATTACATGGAGACCTTCTCCCCTTTGGCCAAGATGACTACAATTCGTGTTGTACTGGCTTTAGCTTCAGTCAATCGATGGCATTAGGAGCAGATAGATATTAACAATGCTTTCTTACACAGGGATTTAATGGAAGATCTTTACATGACTATCCTTCTTGGCATTTGTGGCTATTCAAGTTCACATTGCTGTAACCTTCAAAAATCTTTATATGGGCTAAAGCAGGCTAGTTATCGTTGGTATGAGAAACTCTCTCTTCTTTTTTTGCAGTGTGGATATCAGCAGGCCCAAGCAGATCAAAACCTTTTTACCAAAAGCAATGAAACTGATTTTACAACCCTGATAGTGTATGTTGATGATATAGTCTTGGATGGTAATTGTTTGCATGAAATTCATACTATTAAGCAGGCCCTGAACTCTAATTTTCAAATTAAGGATTTAGGGCCTCTTAAGTATTTCTTGGGTCTGGAAGTTAGCATATCAGATGCTGGGATTTCTATTTGCCAACAGAAGTATTGCTTAGATTTGTTATCCGAATCCGGTATGTTGGGGTGCAAGCCATACACTACTCCAATGGATTCCTCACTTCGTCTTCATCAAGATTCAAGTGCTGCAATGCCTGATGCTCTTTCCTACAGATGTTTGATTGGTCATTTATTATACCTCACAAGCACTCGTCCAGAAATTTCTTTTCTAGTCCAACAATTAGGTCAATTTATGGCCAACCCAACCCAAATTCACTTCCAGGCTGCGATGCGTTTTCTTAAATATCTTAAAGGTTGTCCCAAGAAAGGCCTCATTTTTAGGTGTGTTTCTCCGATTCATATTCTGGGTTTTAGTGACGCAGATTTGGCTGCCTGAACTGATTCTCTCGTTGATCTGTTACGGGATATTTCCCTTTCATTAGCAGTTCTTTGGTCTCTTGGAAAACTAAGAAACAACATACAGTATGCAGATCTTCTTCCGAAGCTGAATACAGGGCACTTGCTTCCACTACCAGTGAGTTACAATGGCTCATTTATTTACTATCTGATCTTTGGATTTCCTGTTCGAAGCAACCTATCCTCTATTGTGATAATCAAAGCGTGCTTCATATTGCTGCTAATCCGGTCTTTCATGAGCGTACCAAGCATTTGGAAATTGATTGTCATCTTGTCCGTGAGAAAACCCAAACAGGTCTCATGAGATTGCTACCTTTTTCTTCCTCCAACCAGCTTGCTGACATGTTTACAAAAGCTCTTCCTCCTCACCTATTTACTATCAATTTATCCAAGTTGAAGCACACCTTCAGCTTGGGGGGGGGGGGGGTTAAAATAGAAGAAGCCCAATACCTTCTTGGCCTAATTTGTTCCTCATTCTTCAGCACATTCTTGATTCATTTTCTTCTGTTATGTTTGCTATAAATATTAGTAGGTTCTAGAATACATTAGTTGTATTTTTCTGTTTTGTCTTTTTTGTTGTCCTTGCTGGTGTTTATCCAAAAGGATTTCACCTTGTATATATATTGCCCTCGTTGGGATATTCAATACAATAGAGAATATTTCATCATATTTTTTGTCCTGCATATTTATCTTTTACTCTTTTAATCATGTGTATATAATATTCCTTGGTAATATGCTTGGATTCAAATGAGTAGGAGAGGCTACACTTACGCAAGGCAATCCCATATTTCTCAGATATATCCATGTCCTCTGGCTTTGGTCCATCGATCCATGAGCTTCCAATCATAATTGTACGTACAAAAGAGAGGCCAACATAACATGTAAGGAAAAATCCTTCTTCCATGCATATCCAAAGGGTAGGGTGTATCAGCTCGAAAACTTATCCTTTTATAGTCAATGTTACTTTCCAAGAATCTTTCCGGTTTAAACTGATTAGGGTTTGTCCAAATATTTGAATCACTTCCCATGGCCCATATACATTAACTGTAATTTGTACACTTTTGACACCATGAAGCCACATAGTTCAAGATCACTTCTGACTTGGGTGGCACTAGCAGTGAAACACGTGGGTGCAAGTGGAAAGTTTCCTTCACCACTACTTGTATGTAAGGACCTTTTTAAATCTTTCCTTACTTTTTTCTATTTTTTCTGGGTTACGTAGTTATTCATTCATATCGCCCATTCTATTGTGCTTGATGTTGTGTCTTTTGCACCCAAGAATAAAATCTGACACATCAATAACAAAAGTATTCCTTAATATTTTTTTTATTAAACTAGGTGATTTTATGAAATAATTTATCAAATTAGGTGATTTTGAAAATCATTTACTAAAGATATGTGATTTTAACATTTGACATTGATTGTAATTAAAATTGATGTAGAAAGTCATTTTTCATATTGATTATAATTAAAACTGATGTAAAAATCAAAATCACTCATCTTCAGTAAATAGTTTTCAAAATCACCTAATTTGATATATATATTTTTACGAAATCAACTAATTTGATAAAAGAAAATCCTTAACATACATTACTAAAAAAACAATTTTTTACTACACACCTTCGACGACGGTTCTCGAAAACCATTTTAGTATGTGAGGCGGTGACAAATTTATAAATAAGAGGTTTTTCAACGAAGATGATTTCTCGAAAACTGTCTTAGAACGGTTTTGTAAAAACCGTCTTTGTTGAAAGTGCCCTCTACTCTATTGTTTTTACTCTCCCTCTCACTCTCACCCTCATTCTCATTCACGAATCCTATGTTCTTTTCATCTTCCACTCTATCCATCTTCTTCCTTCTTGGTCTCCGACAACAAAGAGAGATGCAAAATAAAGACCAAGAAGGAAAAAAATGGACAAAGTGGAAGATGAAAAGAACATAGAGTTCGTGAATGAAGAAGATGGATAGAGTAAAATAAATTTTTGCATCCGTTCATGCTAAAATGGGCTAAACTTATCAATTGAACAGAGTTTCATGAAGACTATATCATGTACTTCTCAAGGAGTAGAGATAAGCATTCTGAATAATGATAAGCATCATAAAGCCCTTAAGATAGGTGAATATGTTATGTGTGTATGCTATTTTAGAACACGAGATAACTTAGAAATGCTAACAACACACTTTTTATTATTGATTGAAATTTATTGAAACTCATTTAGAGTAAGATTAGGAGTGAGACCCACATGATTTAATGTGTTACAAATGAAATTTAAAAAATAGTAAAGAGTGTTATTGGTATTTCTCATTTTCAGCTAGTTACTGACAAAATAAGTATTCATCTGCACATGAATGTGTCTCAAGCACATGTTTTTAGTCTTAAAAAATTCAGTCCCTTAAAATTGACTAGTTTCAGACCCAAGAATTTCAGGTGAAAAAATTGCACTATGATTATTGATTACTCTACAAGAGATTTAATCAAATCAATATGCATGCATAGTACTGTTCTTTTTTTTTTTATGTTTTCTGAAAATCAAAAAATGCCTCTATAGGTTCTAAATGTATGTGGAAGTTTAATATTAATTACAGGAGTGGTGTTGTGGTAGCAAAGTATGGTGATAAGAATGTGTACTTTGATTTGGAGGATCTAGGCAACACTATTGGTCAGTGGGACTTGTACGGCTCCGATGCACCTTCACCCTACAACCCTTTTCAGGTTCGTTTGTCCTCTGTGCACCTTTTTATTGTTTATTCATTTAACTAAGAAATGGTGCGAATGATTAGGGTCCTAACTAAGGCATAGGAAGCAATATAATTGGATAGTTTTAGGTTTGACTTTTGAGGCTATTGCTTTAGACTTCAGTATGTATGAATTTTTTTAAATCATGAATCATGAACCAAGGTTTTAGTGTTATTGGATGATTCATTATGTATATTTAGTTTATAGTTTTTTCCTCTTGGCCTCTACTAACTTTTTGTATTGTTGTATTTTCCCATTATTTTACAGGTATGACCATAGTTATGTGGTTGAACAACATGTTGAAAGGTAAGTTCAAGAATTTTCTTTCTAGTTTCACTTGTGTTAATTTAGTTGTTTGCTTCAATTTTGAGAACATTCCCAGGTATTTTAAAATGTTTCTTTAAAATGTTTGATCAATTGATAAGAATGGAATTGAACTAGGCACCTTTGTCTTAGAATTTTGTTGATTATTTTCCAATAGCTTATTATATATATATATATTTTTTTTTCATGGAAGGATGTATGCATTTGATGTGCACTGCAACTCTTTCAAAATTCAGTTGGGACGCTAATGTATATGACATTTTTTATTTTATTTTAAAAAACACATTCTAAGACAGTTTTCTGATGATTTTTTTGAAAAAAACCATCTTAGAATCCTAAAAAAAATTAATTAAAAAAAATCATTTTAAGACGATTCTTTGAAAAACCGTCTTAGAATATCTACATTCTAAGACGATTTTTTGAAAAAATAGTCTTAGAATCTTCAATATATTAATTTTTTATATAAAAAATATATATTCTAAGACGGTTATCTGAAAATCATCTTAAAAAATATACATTTTTAAGATGATTTTTAACTAAGAATCGTTTTAAAAAGATACATTTCTAAGATGATTTTTAACTTAGAACCGTCTTAAAATAATATTTTTTTCTAAGACGGTTCTCTATGGAACTATTGTAAAATATGTTTACTTTCTACGATGTTACCTACAATGACGATTGATAACCGATATAAAATATACTAATTAACCAACGTAAAAGCTGTTTTTCGTAATAGTGTCATGCTGAAATCAGGAGCATATGCAACCTAGCCCCATCCTCTACTTTCCTACACAGCCTCCCATACAATAAAACCAATTGGGTTTAATATCCAACGTTTCAAAGGGTAATTAATTCAAACCATTCTTGCATGCCTTTATCCAACACCAGGGCGAGAAAATTAAAAATGGTTAACTAGATGTGATGTTTTCTAATTAATCTTGAAATTTTAAGGCACATTGTGATAACTTGATGACTTAAAACTCATCTATAAATAACAAAAATTAAAATAAAATCTTAAACAGAGAAAAGGGTTAATCGTAAGTTACATTTTCTTAATTATGATCGGAACTGAAGTGCAAGCACACTATAAGTCTAGCTACTTCTTTTTAGTATAGTTGATGACACAATTGAATATTATACATTGTAGAGTAGAAGCAATTAAAAGGATGAGACCCAACGTAAAATATAGTTTACTTATCCACGAAAAATGAGAGAGAATAACAGGAATACTGTTACGGTGGACACATATATATCCAAGTAGGAACATTATTTTAATATAAAGTAAATAGATTTGGTTAACTTAACTTCCTTGAATAAAGAGAATTATTTTAAGTCCTCATATAATAACTACAATTTCAATACTTATATTTGATATTGATCATTTCACCTTTTATTTTTGTTCTTAAACACGTAAAGACAGTATTAGTTTAAGGTTTTTATAAATTTGCGACAGAGACAACCCAATCAATATTAACTAATTTACACTAGCAATTTTGTTGTGCAAAAGCTCTAATTTTCATTACATGAGCAAGGAGTTACGTGCACACGATATTTTGGAGAGTTTTCAATATGCAGTGGGGTTTTTGCGACTAAGGTCGTGAGATGGGACCTATGTGTCTTAAGGAAAGTACAAATCTTACTTAGTCATTTCAATTTTGTAATCATGTTAGATAGGTCTTGTAACTGGGGTGGTTGGTGACTATGTTTCCTAACTTGTAATCCTCAGCATATCTAAAAGCATAATATCCTTCTTTTGTCCATTTAAAAAAGTTATAATGGATATTCTTTAATATAAAAAGAAGAAGAATTTGAGATAACAAATGGCTGATTAAATTTCCAAATTAATTATTTCATCTGAATTCATTTGTAAAAGCTAAACTTGCTCCAGAAACTACAAGAGGACAACCATTTTGTGCATTAAAATCACATTATATTAAATCAAATAAGATCAGATCTACAACCCAAAATATTATAAAAATGACAATAAATTAAGAACAAATCCAAGAAACTAAATCAAGGGAAATATTTTAGCCTGGGGGCAAGCACTATCAATTAATCTGTGTATGTGCTATTGAGAGCTTTATGTTGACAAATCTGCCACATTGTTTGCGTGCTTATGGTTTTGGGATTCAACGTCGATGGTTAAGCCATTTTCAAGGTGATGCTGCTCCTTTACCAGTGAAGCATACTCCACTTTTTCAATACCATATCTTGTGACAAGAACCAAGTAGAAAGACATCACGAAAATGGTGACTAAAATCAATAGCCAGCTGAATAGAATGTTCACCAAGGATTTAGCACGATGAAGGGCATCATCATCATTGCATGTGACCATATATTCACGAAGGTGAGTGACACAACCTTTGGCTTGAAACCCTGGAGTCCAAAGCAGAAACCCCATGACCATAAGCCACAAACCTTGGAACATTATGCTGAAAGAACGAACAAAGCTGACCAAGAAGCTATTAGGGTAACCAATACCCATTAGGGTCGTGGACAAAGAAACAAGGATGAGAAGTTGCAAAAAGTAGTGGTATTGGCCTTCTAGTCCCATGTGATCCCTAGAGTGAAGGTGGATGAGAAGAAATTGTTGTGCAAAAGCTATGGCTCCTAAGAAATGGGTTAACTCATATTGAGCTTTGGAGCATATTTTGTCAAGAACTAGGGCAAAGGTGGCATAGACCAAGAAGGACATGGCCATGGAGGAGTGTTCAAAGTTGTGGAGATGATCTGAGGGAATGGATCCATCAGGGTTGAATGGTTGGTGACGAGCCGGCGAGATGAAGAGCTCCAAGGCAATGAAGATTGTGCTGCTTGTTATTATGAATTTGAGCTCCAAGTATCTAGATTTTGTGGTGGGAAACCATAGGGTTGATGTGTAGGACATGGAGCAAAGGGCATGGAGCTTGATGTGGTTGAACAAGTGCCATAAACCAATTACAAAGAAGCCAAACCCCAAAACTTGATGTCCCTCCAACATAGTGCCTGTTAGGCCAACACAAGAAAAAGAAACTTAAGTTATGTTTAGATAAAAGTAAGAAAAATATTTGTTTTTAATCACTAGAAACTAAAAATAAGTATAATGAATTTATAATAATTCACGCAGTTCTATCAACTAATTAATCTAGATTTTCTTGATAGGAAAATACTTTTAAAAATTTCAATGCATATTTCAAATATTAATGTATAAAATAAATAAAAAAATTGCTTTGGGAAAAAAAGTATTTTCAATTTTTTTCGGACAAAAATCATCTAAACATGTACTTACTTGTACTTAGCTGGTATTCTTGTCCACCCACCAAAGGCAATAAGCAAATTCCAACAAAACAATAACTAAAGAAAAAATAAAATGTTGTAGAGAGTTTATTGTTCTTAGAAACTCAGAACCAATTAATTAAGACACTACCACACAAACACTGCTTAATCGCTGCAAAGGCCAAACCAAATGAGATGATATTTTATAGAGCTCTTGTTTTGCAACTTGTACTAGTATAATTGGTTATGACGAACGAGGATGAGACGAGTGTGAGTTTGTGTGAAGCCAAATTGGCAAGGCCTGAAAAGTGAAGCATCCTTTCACAAGGGAAAAGGTTGGTGTGGTACGTGTCTTATAAGGCAAAGGTTTGGTAATTGTACGCAAAGAAAGAAGAGCCTGGTACAACCACAAAGCTTTTTGATCATTGGACAACCAAAAAGTTGGGTTGTTAATCTGCTTTTCCATTAATATAAATGTTAATTGCTCGATTCTGAAAGTTGGGTTGTTAAAGTGCTTTTCCATTAATATAAATGTTAATTGCTCCATTCTGAAAGTTGAATTGATAATTGTTGTGCTTTTCCATTAATATAATTGTTAAAGAATTTTAATGTCAGGCTTTACACGTGTGGAATTTCTTCTTATTCTAAAGAAAAATCTATTTTTATAATTGGATTTCTTATTTCCTATTTTTTCTCACTTTTAAATGTCTTCTTTTTTTTACTTATGAATATGTTTTTAATTACGTCATATTCTTCCCTTTGAAATTTATTTGTGATATATATATATATATATATATATATATATATATATATATATATATATATATATTTCTATTTATCAACCATATATATCTATATTGTCATAATACTTTTGCCTTTTATTTTTAATTTCATATTACCTTAACTAATGGACAATATTTAAGATTGACGTAACTCAAACTACTTTGCATACATACATACATAGATACTTTTTTAAATTTTAATAATAATCCAAAAGTGAATTATGTATTAATTATAATTATTCTATTTTATAGTTCAAATAGTAAATGAATTCTTTAATAATAAATACATAATTAATTTTTGAATAACCATGAATATTTTATTTATAATTCAACTCAAATTATGCTTTCATTGGTTATTTAAACTATAGAATAGAATAATTATAACAATAATAAATAAATAAATAAATAAATATTTTTAAAATTTAATTCATAATTCAAAATTTAAATAAGCATTATTTATTAATATAATAATAATAATAAATAAATAAATAAATAATGCTTACTTAACTTTTGAATTATAAATTAAATTCTAAAAATAATTTTTACCAAATAATTTGTTAAGAAATATTTATGATAATAACTTGTTAATGTGCTCTGTTTTGTGTTGTGTCGTTGTTTAATAATCTTCCAGAATAAATATCGATTAAACGTATAAGGGTCATCCTAAGTCGAAAATCTGATGAGTTAAGATCCGACTTAAGGTGTGATAAATTTATGTGTATCTCTTGGTTGGGGGCTATCTTACCTTTCTAGTAGATAGAAATGTGCGTAGAAGCTTTAGTTGCAAAAAAAAAACAAGTCATTCATTGCCTCTGCAGCATGCCATTGCTTGTATATGTGGAGCAAAATACCTTATTTCATATATCATTTATTAATTAATGAAATAAAAGTTATGTTTATTTATAATTAAGAGATTAAATTTAATTAAAAATTTTAGTTATAGAAAAAAATAGCTTGCATGTAATTATTAATTATTAATTATTAATTATTAATAATTAAAAATTTTAGTTATAGAAAAAAAATTTTAAGCCAAAATAATAAATAGTATGTAATTATATTTCAATAGAGTTTCTAAATAAAGCATGAAAAAATATGCTATACAATTTAAATAATTTTACACTATTGTTTAATCATAAAATTTTACGTATGATAAATTTGTTAGATTTTACTATAAATACCTTCAAAGTTATATTAATATTAATTTTTGATTGATTGTCGGTGCAAATCCTTTTACTATGACCATTAAATTTATAAAATAATACACACATTTGAAAATAAGCTAACCCATATAGGTGATGGTAATATGCAATTTTCCAATTTGACAAAATATTGACACAAAACCTCTTATAATTTAGTTTGTGGAGAGATACACTTTAATAACATTCAATATAAAAAAAATTATGAGGTAATGCACTGATATAATATTTAAACGTGACAGTAAATTTGAAAGAAAAAAAAAAACTAAATACGATTACATTACCATTCATTGGTTTATGTGGTTGCTAAGAGGTATGCTACATTCAAAGTCACATGTAAAATGATGGACAAAAAAAAAATGTAAAATGATGGATAAAAAAGTTACTTGAAATATAAGTTTATCCATTAGTAATGATGCATTTGTGTCTAAATAATTTCGTGAGTTAAGCTTTAAATTCTTACACTTTATTAATAAAAAATAATTAATATATTTTACAAAGAAATTCACTTTAGAAAAAAAAAAGAATAATGATTTTATGAATTATTATGGTTGTTGCATTATGTAAAATGATTATTAATATAACTGATTATATGCACTAAATTGGTAAATATTATGTTGAGTATTGAATAATGATAATCACATTAAGCAAAAATTAATTTATATTTATTAAATTTCAAATATATATAGGATATAGAATTTCAATATCAATTTCTTTAAATACTTCTTTCAGGTCATTTTTTTTTTTTTGAGAAGTTCTTTCCGTTCACATAACAATTGCGAGCTCCTGGTCAACTTTTAACTTTTTAATTCTTTGAAACCATATTTGATTTGTTCCAATTAATATATAATATATTACTAAGCCCTTTGTAACCCTATAAAAGAGGGATATCCTATAAAAAAATATGTAATAATAATAATAATAATAATAATAATAATAATAATAATAATAATAATAATAATAATTTAGCCTGCATTCTAAATTATTTTACTAATCTTAGTAATGAAAAATAACATATTTTTGTTTTAAATACTATAGCTGTTCGATCATTTTAGTTGAAAAAATGAAAAAAGTATGAAAGTGACACATAATTTTATTTTACTAATGGTTGTCATTCCACCTTACAATTATGATATCCTTAATTTCTATCCAACACAATTGTCATTGTTGTTTTGAACACATACTATTTTTCATAGTTTAATTAATTTGCTTTGTGTATATATAAGCATTTTAAAAAAATTATTTACATGATTCTTGAAAAAGCTATTGAGAAATGCTAGTAACACAATCTCTTAAATTTTTTAACACATCATCTCCTATTGATTGAACTTTAATTACACAAAATTGAGAGTCTCCACATCTTATTTATTGACTCATTTTGTAGTTTTAATCAACTTTAACTAATGATAAATATAAGATGAGTTAGATGATTAAGGGAGAAAGGTTGCATATTCAATCCCCTATGTTAACAATTAACATTTGTCGATAAGAAAAAAAAAATCAATTTTAACCATTAAAAGAGTGCATGTAAAAAGGAGTGTCTTAGTAAGTGTGATGCCACTACTTTGATAAATATGCAAAAACATATTAGGCTAAATACTCATTTTGAATCCTAAAAGTGTGAGACGGTAGCATTGAAAGATGAAAAATTCAAATTTAGTCATTGAATATACAAAAAGTATAATTGATTGGTCCTAACTCCTGCTGTTAAATTTGTGAGATCATTTTGTCATTGTTATAATGCTACCAATTTGATAATAAATTATATTTTTGAAGATCAATTTGATATTAAGTTGGAAAATTTAGAAATCAATTTGTCTTTAAATTGTCCACAAGACTAATCTATTACACTTTTTACACTTTCAATGACTAAATTTAAATTTTTCCATATTTTAGGAACCAATTTGTCATTATCTCACACTTTCAAAGACGAAAATAGATTTTTATCCAACATATTCTAAGATCTTTCATCGTCTCTCATGAATAATTTTCCTTATAGCCAATTTGTATGTATTAATTACTATTGTAAGTATTCTTTTCCAGAGAGTTCATTACACAAACCTTGGAAGAGAATGATCATTGGAAGGCAAAACAGGAGAGAACATAAGGCAGCACCGAGATAACCGTTGGTTTCTCAAAATTTGATATTTGACTGGGCAACACCACTCAATCATCACCCTTATAGCCAGTCAGTTAGTTAGTTACAGTCATCACTTTGCCAACCTCACTCTAGCGCCCAATTCGCCTTCTCTCTCTCCCTCTCATTTCCATTCCACAGCTGCAAGCTATTCATTCCAACCATTTGTTTTTTTTTTCCTTCCATCTCACGTCACACAAACAATGCAGATTTCGCCATGATTTTTTTCCCTTTTGGTAGAGCTCTGTGTTATCTATGCATGCAAATGTTTCTGCGTTTGATGCAATGAAAACATCTCTTCTGCGTTGATTTGTTCTCGCAACGTGTCAGGCGATTCGAGTTGATTTCAGGTTTTAATGATCGTAGATAGCTGCGCAAATTTATTTTAACTGGTGTAGATCATTGAGAATTAATGCTTTTATGTGTTAAGCAAAACCAGAGCTTTTTCATGGTGTTCTTGTTTGAGAATTTTGATGACATTTATAGTGATGTTGGTTTTTATTTTTTTTGTAATTTGATGTTTTCATGTTTAATATACAGTTGATTCCGTAGCAAAGCGTTCGCTACCAATTTTCTCATAAAAAAAAATGTTATGATCCCTTGATATCTGTTACTGATTTCCTTTTTCATTTAAAATTTTTAGTTTTGTTACTTGTAGGTGGATTGCTGTTTTCACCATTTGAATGAATATTTATTGGCTTTTCTTGTGGTAGTATAATGGAAGAAGAGGAAGAACAAAAAGAGACAAAAATATCTGATAGTCGTGAAATGAAGAATAGTGGTGTGGAACAAGTTCTTGAGAGTCCTCCAAAGGAAAATGTGAATGCTGCTGGCAGTGACATTGGGGATGAACAGGCAAATGATTCCGCAGGTAAAGATATGGACGAAGGTGGCCAGTTTGAGCAGTTATCTTTGAGAGATCATAAGAAGGATAATGAGCATGCGGATTCAAACTGGCATTCAAGTTCGGATAATGTACCACACCAATTTGGTGGAAATGCAGAAGATTCCAATTATTCATCTGAGATGTACTCAAGAGAGGGTAGTTCTTCCCCAGTTGCTGGCATGCAACATGGTCATCTTTCTTATAGCCCTGGGTCAGAGGGGCATTTTGATCACGTGGACAAGGAGTATGCTCCATCAGTTAGTTATGGTTCACCTGTATTTTCTCCTGTTAGTTCTCCACAAAAGCTTAGGGACAAAAACGCTGGGTCAAATACGTCTGCAGAATTATTGCACTTAATTGATTCAGCTATCATGGGGAAACCTGAAGGTATGGAGAAACTGAAGAACATTGCGAGCGGTGTAGAATTTTTCGGGAATGGTGAAGAAATGGAGAGAGTGTCTTTCTTAATAGTGGATTCGCTTCTTGCAACAATGGGTGGCGTTGAAAGTTTTGAAGATGACGGTGATAATCCTCCTAGTGTAATGCTGAACTCTCGGGCGGCCATTGTGTCGGGTGAACTGATTCCTTGGCTTCCTTATGTAGGCGATTCAGATGTTGCAATGTCGCCCAGGACACGAATGGTAAGGGGACTACTTGCCATATTACGGGCATGCACTCGAAACAGAGCCATGTGCTCGATGGCTGGTTTGTTGGGAGTACTGTTGAGAACAGCAGAAAAAATTTTCACAGTAGATGTTGGCTTAAATGGCCAAATAAGGTGGGATGGAACTCCTTTGTGCCGCTGCATACAATACTTGGCTGCACATTCTCTCAGTGTTAGTGATCTTCATAGATGGTTTCAAGTCATTACAAGAACACTTACCACAATTTGGGCACCTCGCTTGGTGCTTGCGTTGGAAAAAGCAGTAAGTGATAAGGAATCAATTGGACCAGCTTGCACTTTCGAGTTTGATGGCGAAAGTTCTGGTTTGCTTGGTCCAGGTGAGGGCCGCTGGCCATTCGTCCATGGGTATGCATTTGCAACTTGGATCTACATTGAATCATTTGCCGACGCACTAAATACAGCTACGGTTGCTGCAGCGATTGCTGCGGCTGCATCTGCTAAGTCAGGTAAGTCATCGGCTATGTCAGCTGCTGCAGCAGCTAGTGCGCTTGCCGGTGAAGGTACGGCACACATGCCAAGGCTATTCAGTTTTTTATCTGCTGATAACCAGGGTATAGAGGCTTATTTTCATGCTCAATTTTTGGTTGTTGAAATTGGTTGTGGAAAGGGAAAGAAATCCGCTTTACATTTTACTTATGGTTTTAGACCGCAATGCTGGTACTTCATTGGTCTTGAACATACAAGCAAGAATGCAGAAAGTGAAATTAGATTATATGTAGACGGGTCTTTATATGAAATTCGTCCTTTCGAGTTTCCTAGGATTTCCAAACCCCTTGCATTTTGCTGCATAGGAACTAACCCTCCTCCTACAATGGCTGGCTTGCAACGCCATCGCCGTCAATGCCCTTTGTTTGCTGAGATGGGGCCTGTTTACATCTTCAAAGAATCAATTGGACCAGAAAGGATGGCACGCTTGTTTTCTAGAGGAGGGGATGTAGTACCTTCTTTTGGTAATGCAGCTGGGCTACCATGGCTCGCAACTAATGCATATGTGCAGAGCAAGGCAGAGGAAAGTGTTCTTTTGGATGCAGAAATTGGAGATTTCATTCACCTACTCTATCATCCTAGTTTGCTTAGTGGGCGTTTCTGCCCAGATGCTTCACCTTCTGGTGCTGCAGGTCAGATAATTTCTGGATGTTGATTTTACGGTAATATATAAAATTTTCTGCTACTGCATAAGTATATGTTGATTTTTCATGAGAAAAACATCCCTGACTTATACTAAGTTCTGTTTGTTGTATATGGTGTAACTAGAAAAATTTTAAACCTTTTTGGTTGGAAATTAGAGTGTTTTATAAATAGCATAAGGGTTCTCCTTTCTCTCTCAGTGGTAACAATTTGTTTGACTTTTAAGAGAATACTTTCTACTGTAATTCTTCTTCACAATACATAACTCCACGACTATTTGGATTTTGATAATCACACAAAGTTATGAGTTTGCATTAAATTCAGTTATCAATGCATTGAAAGAAACTAGGCTCTGCATATTTGTTTTTATTAGTATAAAAATTGGACATTAACACTTCTAAGAAAACGGTATCTTTTTGGAAGACAGTACGATTTGATATTTATGCAGAGAACAATGGCCATGAAAATACAAGAGATTCTGAAATGCAATATTAATTGAATCAACAAGTATCAAGGGTTCTAGTTCAGTTGGTTGAGTAGAGTGTGAGTGTTGTAAATCTCCTGTTATCGTGTTCAATTCCTACGGATAATTTTGTTTTTTGAATCAACAAGTAAGCAAAATAGTGGAATTCTTTGATGTGTTACTTATTCTTAGCTGGTCAGGCATGATATAGCTGTCTTGTAAGGATTTGCATCATGTGTGCTTGATTAATTGTATTCAGTTTCTTAATCCATTTTTGTAGTTTAGTCTTATGAATACACTATAGATTAAGAGAGTCTGCTACGATTTTAACCACTTGTTACTTTTTAGTTTCTTCCCTTCTTTCGTTCATAATATTCTTAGTTTAAACCAATTTCCATGACCATGCTGGTTCTTTTCATCTCTTAAAAGTTTTCAATTTTACATCACTGATTGTTTGTTGGATTGTAGATGACTTGATCTTAGGATTGAATGACGCCATAATGTTATGTCATAAATCAGGTCTATTGACAAACTATTGTCCTTTAAGTACTTCTTAGGAAATAATTATGTGAAAAATATTTCAATATTTAAAATCCAGATCCTTAAGTTATTCAAATAATTATATGTATTTACCATCATACCATGATAAAATGTCTTTTATGCATCAAGTCATGTAAAATATGTTGCATTTCTGTTCTTATTATGGATGGTCTCTTTATTATGATTCAGGTCTGCTTCGACGCCCAGCTGAGGTTCTTGGGCAAGTTCATGTTGCTGCACGAATTCGACCTGTAGATGCTTTGTGGGCATTGGCTTTTGGTGGTCCATTATCTTTGCTTCCCTTAGCAATTTGCAATATTCATGAGGACACTCTAGAACCACGGCAAGGGAATATTTCTGTGTCTGTAGCCACTACATCTCTTGCTGGTCCAATATTTCGAATTATATCAATGGCTTCTCAACATCCGAGGAACAATGAGGAGTTGGTTCGTTGCAAAGGACCTGAGATTCTTTCAAAGATTTTAAATTATCTTCTCCAAACCTTGTCTTCACTTTGTGATGAAAAGCATGATGGTGTTGGTGATGAGGAACTTGTTGTTGCAGTTGTCTCACTTTGTCTATCTCAGAAAATCAACCATATGCTCAAAGTGCAGCTCTTCACTTCACTGTTGCTGGATTTAAAAATTTGGAGCTTATGCAGTTATGGCATACAAAAGAAGCTTCTATCATCACTTGCTGACATGGTTTTCACTGAGTCGGTAGTGATGCGAGATGCCAATGCCATTCAGATGCTTCTTGATGGCTGCAGAAGATGCTATTGGACTGTTCCTGAAAAAGATTCAGTAAATAATTTTTCACTAATTGGATCAACAAGACCGGTGGGTGAGATCAATGCTTTGGTTGACGAACTCTTAGTGGTAATTGAACTTCTAATAGTGGCAGGATCTCCTTCATTGGTCTCGGATGATGTTCGATGTTTACTTGGATTCGTGATTGACTGTCGGCAACCAGGTCAGGTATGTAGTGAGATGGGATGCTTTTATTCTCTCTTTTTCGTGGGATAGTGAAAATAAAGTAAAATCTTAGGAAAGATGCTAATGATGCACACAAATACAACATTTTAGAATATATTATTATGTCATATAATAGAGAAATACTGGATTTCTAAGTAACATCCTTCGAATTTGAAAACCCAAATTGATATCATAAAAGTCAATGGTTTTGTTCTTTTAGGCTAGTCCTGTTGTCGTTATCCAAATTTCAGAGGTTAATCACTTTGCTTGTGTATTTCTTGTTTATGACGGGTTTCTCTTGTAATTTTTTATTTTCTACTTTAGTTTTGTGTTTGAAGATTTTTTAGTAAGTTTTTTATTTTTTAATTCTCTGTTTTCATATTGTTTTCTATTTCTAAAGTTTATACAGTAAAAACAACTGATAAATTATTTTAAACGTTTATTATAAAGATAGCCTTGTAATTTTAAGAGAAGAAAATGATCTTTCTTATTAGTGATTGATCAGAATTACGTGAGAGTTATATAGGAAGAAATGGTAAGGAGAGATCCTAACCACCTGTGCCTGAACACAAATTTAATGATCTTTCTTATTATTCTGCTGTGTCTGAACACAAGCTATATATCGTCTTCTGTTTGTGGTTATTATAATATGAAGTTTAGCAGCTTATTTGGAAATTTGAACAATCTAACATAAATTTATTATGTTTTGGTTTCATTATTAAAATCTCTCAGTTATCTGAAATTCAAAGAAAATTTTACTCTTTATTTACTTCATTTTCCAGATTGCTAGGGTGTTACATCTCTTCTACAGGTTGGTTGTGCTGCCTAATACAGCTAGAGCTCACTCATTTGAAAAAGCATTCCTAGCATGTGGTGGGATAGAAACTCTTCTTGTTCTTCTCCAAAGGGAAGCTAAAGCTGGAGAAAGTGATGTCCTGGAATCCTTGTCAAGGAATCCTGAATTTCAAAAAACTAAAACTGATGGTGACAGTGGAATCACAAAAACATGTCATGATGCTGAAGGGTCCAATGTGAAAAGTGAAGCCAACTTACAAGACAACGACCAAGGTTCTCAATCTTTTGATAGTGGCAGTAACATTGATCCTAGTTCCCCTGATGCATATAGTGAAAGGATGACATTTATGTCAGAAACTCCATCTGTCAAGAATTTGGGAGGCATAAGTATATCCATCAGTGCTGACAGTGCAAGGAAAAATGTTTATAATGTTGATAAAAGTGATGGCATTGTTGTTGGGATTGTTGGTCTCTTAGGTGCTTTAGTAGCTTCTGGCCATCTGAGGTTTGATAAAAGTGATACAACAAGCAACCTTTTGGGTGTTGGACTGCATGATGGAGGTGGTACAATGTTTGATGATAAGGTTTCTTTTCTTTTTTATGCCTTAGAAAAGGCTTTCCAAGCAGCACCCAATAGGCTAATGACAGACGATGTCTATACAGCTTTGTTGACGGCCTCGGTATGACATACTCTCTCTTCCTTATCCCTACTCCTTACAGATGTATTTATAGAGAGCTGTCTTACTGACAGCTGTACCCTAACAAACTGAGTTAGTTTAGAACTGCTCTCTGACAAGGCTTACAGTATACTCATGCAGTTCCTGCGAATAACATTTCTGCTTATAATATTCCTGAGAATGTAACTCTTGGGAATACAACATCATTCCATCGAACAAACGCCCCCTAAGCTTTTTTATTTTAGACATCATAATCTTATAGCTTTTGTTTCTTTGTAAGAGTGTAGAAGGATGTGAACATTTTTTTTAATACGAGCAAAAGCTATAATTCTTCCAACTTAAATTATATATGATATAGTCCTTACATATATTGTTATACAAACATACTATCCATGTTAATTTTTGCATTCGATGGTTATAGATTGCCTATGAAACCCAAATAATCCAAATATAAATGACATAAATCCTCCTATAGCAATAGAAGAGTAATACATCAAAGCCTTGAAGCCCCTTTGAAAATCTATTTAGAAAAACTAATGTTTCCTTTTCCACGTTTTTGTTGGCATTTTTTTTTTCCAGATCAATGCCTCTTCAACAGAGAATGAGCTGAACTTCTATGATTCTGGCCATCGCCTGCAGCATTCACAACTTTTATTGGTGCTTTTGCATTCCCTTCCATTTGCACCTAGGACTCTACAAAGCAGAGCACTACAGGTATTAGCTTAACACGCTCATTTTTCTATAATATGCATGTAATATTTGTGCATTGTATATTATTTATTATGAGATTCAGTATCCTGTTTCCTCACATTCTTGATTTATGTATGCATTTAATTGTTTTATTGCAATTTAGTTCTTTATGAAAGTACTTGCTTAATTTATACATTTTAGTTTCTTGTTACACATTTCTTGTTTTTTCTTTTGTTGGGGAGGGGTGGAGGGGTAAGTTTGCCATTATTTTTAAGATATGAAAAATTGTGGTGAAGCATAGAAATCATTTCTTCACTTCTTCAACAGATAGGCTGAGCCTGGTAAAAAAATTTAAAACTAATCAAAAGATAGTTTCTTATCAACTGCATTTTTCTTTTTCTAAAGCATGACTAGTTCTGTATCTGAATTTAAATGAATGCTTCAAATGGTTTTGTTAGCCCTATTGGTTTTATGTACATGTGACAGTGGTAGACAACCAGAGGGACTGGATTGCTCTTGGTTTTAACATTTTTCTGTATTTAAGGCTTTCATATGTGGCTGAGTGGTGAATATTTTGTTTTTTAGTTTTGCCTTTCTTGTATTATATTTTGTTATCAAATAAAAAGGTGTAACTTATGTTGGTTATATCTAATGTTTCATTCTTTAGTCTCTTCATTTCTTTCTGGTCTTATGAGGGAAGCTCTGTTTTTTTGCAAGTCCTGGCATTAATTTAAGTACATTTTATGTTAGAGTTAAGGAATGCAGTGCATGTGCATGCCGCTGCCATATAGAATGTCTGTTTTATTGCAATTTAGTTCTGATGAAGAGTTCCAGTTATGCATATATTTCCTACCGGAAAACTTGTTTTGTAACCCCCAGTTTTGAGCTCCCTGTTCGTGTATGATTTCAGGATCTTCTATTTTTGGCTTGCAGTCATCCAGAAAATAGAGGGATTCTGACAGATATGGAGGAATGGCCTGAATGGATTCTGGAGGTCCTAATCTCAAACTATGAGGTAATAATATATACAACTCTTATCTTACCCTTTCTTTAGTATACTTCATTTCTGTTTTAAAAAAATTCAACACACACAATCCTAATCTCAAAATATTTATTTCACTCAAATCTAAGTATTCAACAGCTATAAGCTGTGACTAAAATCCACTAAAATAAAATATGTGGATTTCTCCCTGTTAATTCCTCCCCTATGGTAACCAGAGAGCTGTTTCTTACCTTCAGTCCAAGATGGTTGTCTAGGTAGATTTGAATTGACCTTGAGTTGATAGGAGGAGAAAATATTGTTTGACAATGCTGCCAATAAAAAACAAGTCCAATGGTGTTTTAAAACCAGGGCTATGTTGGAAGCCAACTGAAGGGGTTCATTCCTTTTTAACCAGCTTAAGCTTCATGTTTCTCTGTCCATGGAAACTGCAAATGTCATCCAATTGTTTACTCCTGATATTAAATTTCAACACAGATTTCTGTGAATTGCTCAAGTGTCTTGCACTCTGCATATTAAGTTTATATACATGGTAATACAGTAACCTACAGTTCTGTTTGTACAGTTACAATTCTGTTAGACTAGTCTGTTAGTTAGACGCTGAATCAGCAATTAGTTAGTGGCTTCTATGAGAAGCTTTGATGTACTATAAATACTCTCTTCCCTCTGTAACAACACAACTAATCAATGACAATTTCTCATTGAATTCTTTTATGGTATCAGAGCTGTAGGTTACTCTATTACATGGAAAAATATATTTGTAAGAATAATAAAGAATTGGAATATTTTCTAAGATCCTAATGTTCCCAATTCTTCATAAATTCCTATTGTTTCAAAAGCTATAATTACAGTTTTATCATTTCCAAAGTTTGGTGCATATAAATCATATGCGGCGAGCTTGTTACAATATGGTAAATCCAAATACCCTAGAGAGAAATAAATGATACATACAACTTTGTGTGTGTGTGTTAAGATCTCACATGGGCTGCAAATGACCAAAGTAGAGTTTATAAAGGCTTGGACATTTCTCACCTCATGAGCTAGTTTTTAGTTGGGCCTAATCCAAATTCAAGATGGTATAAGAGCCTATCACAGATATAATATTGGGTCATCCTCAATTGTCCAAGAATGAAGTTGCCCCTATGGATTTCCCTACGCAATCTACCTAACCCCATGGCTTTCCCAGTGCAACCTACATGCCACGTGACTTCTCCAATCCCGATGCAATATGAAAAAACAATTCCTATAATATCTGTGGATCAAATGTCCCATCTTGGGTGTGAGGGTGGTTATGTCCAAAATAGAGCTTATAAAGGCCATTTACAGAGAATGAAAGAATTCTATTTACAGAGCTTTCAGCATTTGGGTAACATATCCTAGTATGTTTATATGGTCAAAATTTACTCCTCTCACTAAGTAGTTTCTTCAATAGATACAGAGAATGAAAGAGACGAAACTGCAAGAATTCTATCTACAGAGCTTGCAGCACGTAGAGCAGACCAGTGACGTATGACATACATCTGTCAGTTAGTTAAAACTGAAATAACTGTAACAACTAGAAATGCTACAGCTACTGAACAACAGAAAGCATAATGAATTGCACTAGGCTTATACTCTAATACAACATGGGTGCAAGAGTATGTTTCCAAATCATTGTGCTTAGAAAATAACTAGAAGTATGTGTGTGAATACATGTCAACTTCTTGTGTAATGTTATTATTCATGCTACACATTTTTTGCTTTAACAGTTCGGTCCAAGCAAATCATCTGATTCGACAAGCCTTGGGGACATAGAGGACCTTATATATAAATTCCTTGTTTTCATGCTGGAACATTCAATGCGCGAAAAAGATGGATGGAAGGTGGATGTTTGTTTGCATTATTAACTTAAAATTTTAGGCAATGCACTTTCTTGATATTTTGTCTTCTGCATGCACATGCAATAGTTTGTTTGTTGATATTTTTGTATCAATTATTTTTTTCTTTGGTTGGAGTTGTAATTAATGAATGTCAAAATACTAGATGAGACTTGAACTTGTAATGAATTTTGCAAATAATTTTTGTTCGCTTGAATTTCATTTGTGTTTTTTTTAGAGCCTGACAGGTTATTTGATCCAAGTAGCTAATCCCACCTTGTGAGATAAGGTTTGGTTATTGTTGAGTTTCATATCATGTAGACATACAAAAGATAATTATCTTTTTTTATTTTTGTTTAAAAGGAATTTGGTTCTGTAGTAAAAAAGGCAGAACATACTACCAGGGGGTGGTGGTGCATATTGTCTTGGACGCCATGGCCGTAAAAGTGGCCGTAAAATAAAGCATAGCTGTCTTATTTGATAACATTTCTTGAACCATGTGATTAAGAAAGAGTTATCAGAAATACAATATTAAACCCTTTGGCCGAGTACATATATATGAATTAGCAAAATATAAATTTTTACTATTTTTTCATGTCTTACTTATGACATCACATAATTGTGGTATTTTAATTTAACCTGGAATTTCTATATGAAGCAGCAATTGACTACTGAAATTTTGTGGAATATTTTAGTCATCATGTAATATCTGTGCTGGAATTCCTATTTGTTTGCTTCCCTGATTTCTGCTATTATCAAGTTCATTCATACTGCTTACTTTTGCTCAACTTTTGTAGGATACTGAAGCAACAATTCATTGTGCAGAATGGCTTTCTATTATAGGTGGATCTAGCACAGGAGAACAGCGAATTAGGTAAGTTTAAAAATCCATTATGAGCTCATTATCTTTCCTTGTTCTATTACTTTGCTTCCAGCTTCATCATGGTAGTCTGTTCCTTTTGCTACTTGATACTGTTTGACATTGTTTCTGAACTAAACATTATACTACATCTTAGTATAAAAACGTTCTCGTGATATTTGGAGTTATGACAAACATACAAAGCTTTCAAAAGCTTTGAAAGTGACTGCTTTTTTATACATTTTCTGGGCAGAATTTTGGAAGCTATTAAATTATCCTATTTCATTGGTGCTAGTGAAACGAAAATTATATTTTCTCAAAGGGCAATATTCGGAATTGAAACACAACATGTCATTAAAATATATGTGCCAGGGTTGTGAAGGTAGTCCCAAGGTTAACTTAATTAAAGATATTCTGGACCTTTTGAAAATTGTAACTTTCACTCGAGTTTAGATCAGATGTTGGTAAGTTTTAAAATTGAATAAAATATGCAGACACTGTCAGATCTCTGTTCCACATTGATAGGGAACCCAATGAGGAACAATTATGTCTGACAGACAAGTGTGAATAATAGGTGTTACTAGCATTGATGATAATGGATGAGCATTTCTTTGAATAAGACTGCTCTATGCTATTATTGATCTGACATGTACTCCTTCGTTTTCTTGAGGTTTTTCTTACTTTTTTGCTTACAGAATACATTCCCATGATCCTAGTCTAGCTTTGTAGAAAAAGATTATAAAAATTTGAGGAAATCTTTTACAGGCACATTCAATTCTATCATATTATTCCCTTGATAAAAGTTACTGCTGAGGTGAAGATATACTCTTTTTTTTTATCACGACTTATGTGTTTATTCTTCCTTGGTTCATGTGTTGAAGACGTGAAGAATCTTTACCTATATTTAAGAGAAGACTCTTCAGTGGCTTGCTGGAATTTGCTGCTAGAGAATTGCAGGTCCAGGTACATATTGTTTCCAATCATTATCGGTTTTCCTTATAAACAGTTTCATTTATGCCAGCCATCCCAAGATAAAGTTGTCCTCTGATGTTTTTTCCCCATTGTTCAATTTTGGTTATTATTGTGTATGCTTATCTAGAAAATAAAATCTCTCCACTTATGCATATGCACACTTACAAAAGCAAGTGTATATCTACAAGAATAAGGACAAATTCAATTATATTATTTTTTTTTGTTGAAAAGAGTAGAAGGAAAACCAAAATAATGTCTACATTCAGATTTTCCTTACTGCAGACTCAAATTATTGCTATGGCTGCTGCTGGGGTTGCAGCCGAGGGTTTGTCTCCAAATGCTGCCAAGGCAGAGGCTGAGAATGCTACTCACCTGTCTGTAGCTTTGGTGGAGAATGCCATTGTGATACTTATGCTTGCTGAGGAACATTTACGGTCACAGAGCAAGCAATCCTCTTCTTTACGCCCTACAGACGGCTCTCCATCTCCCCTCTCTCTCTTTTATCCAGTCCATTATAACTTAAAGCCATTGACCAACACAAGTGCAGAATCAGCAGAACTCAGGGGTGATCGCACATCATCATCTAGCAACTCTGGGGGAGTCTCTCTTGATGTATGCATAGAGTAATTTAAAAGTTGACATGCATGCATGCTATGTGTCATAAACACAGTAATTTTCTCTCCATTGCTGTTCTTGTCGTTCCCACAAAATTCATGCAATCATTGCATACCATTCTATTCTTTATAAGAATTTTCTCATATCAATAATGATGAAAGGCTGATTATGAGTTTAATTTTTTTTTCCAATGCTTTATCTGTTTTCTTCTTAAATATCCGTCTTTTGGCCAGGTCCGTTGGATTAAGAAATATCTTTTTCCTTTTCTGTTTTGTTTTTCCCCTACTTTTAGTTTATTTGCATTCTTGTTAATTTACTTTCTATAAACCCTTTCTTTCTCTCTCTCTCTCTCCTAATCTTACATATGTTATTTTCTATATTGTTGAGACTTATGCTGTCAAGCTTTTAGGTACTTTCTTCAATGGCTGATGAAAATGGTCAGATCTCTACTTCAGTTATCGAAAGGCTTGCTGCAGCAGCTGCAGCTGATCCATATGAATCTGTTTCTTGTGCTTTTATATCATATGGGTCCTGTGCTAAGGATTTAGCAATTGGGTGGAAATATAGAAGCCGTTTATGGTATGGTGTTGGCCTTCCATCAAATACAGCCTCTCTTGGTGGTGGTGGGAGTGGATGGGATTTTTGGAAGTCTTTATTGGAGAAAGATGCCAATGGCTACTGGATTGAGCTTCCTTTGGTGAAGAAGTCTATGGAAATGCTGCAAGCATTGTTGCTAGATGAGTCCGGGCACGGTGGTGGTCTTGGTATAGGTGGAGGGTCAGGTACCGGAATGGGAGCAATGACTGCGTTATACCAGCTTTTAGACAGTGACCAGCCATTCTTGTGCATGCTTCGGATGGTTCTTCTATCAATGAGGGAAGATGATGATGGGGAAGACCATATGCTGACAAAAACTGCAAGTAGCATCGGTGCAGTGCCTGAAGGAAGGAAACTACAGTCAGCACTTTTGTGGAGGTAATACAATTAACCTCTGAGATCTGACTTGCAATGAAAATTTTTCAAGGGAACAACTCAAGACAAAGCTCCTAGATAGGTATAGCAGACTAGGTGAAGAGATTTATTCGACAAGTTGGCACTTGGCATCACTCATAGGAGTATAATATTTAACTTGATTGACTTAGGAGTATAGTATTTAACTTTCTTCCTAGTATAAATAAGGGTTAGTGCTTCGTCCAATTTATCACCATATTATTGTAATATCATTCTATTCACAGTCTATAGTCTCTCTTTTTCTCCTTTCTTACCTAAATCCAATAATTTCAACTAGTTAATGTTGTCTTATTTATTTATTCTTATAACATGACAGTGTTCTCGCCCCTATTCTCAACATGCCAGTTTCTAATTCTAAGAAACAAAGAGTCTTGGTTGCATGTTGTGTGCTTTATTCCGAGGTTAGTATTGCCTTTTAACATTTTCATTTTTGCTTACTGTGTCATCCATTGTATTTATCATTTGTCTTTCCTTTTTGCACAATCATTGTAATCACCATAATACAATATCTGATCAGGTATACCATGCTGTGAGCATAGACCGAAAAATTCTTCGTAAAAAGTACCTTGAGGCTATCTTACCACCATTTATTGCTGTCTTAAGGAGGTGGCGCCCTCTTTTAGCCAGAATTTATGAACTTGCAACTGCAGATGGTTTGAATCCTCTTATGGTTGATGATGATGCACTAGCTTCTTATGCCGAGTCAATTGAGGTAGTTTAATTTGATTAGTCTATATGGCCCAAAAAAAATTCTACACAACTTTAGTGTGATAAGAAAAAAAAAACGTTTTCAATTCTTTTGGTAACCATGTTTCAACTTTATCTTCTTGGATTCTTCTAAATTCTTTCAATTTTCAAATTTTAACTTATCCAAGCAATTAAGAATAACAAAATTTCAAATTCCACAAAAAGATTAAACCCCTCTTCACATGTAATATTTTGTATCTGTGTATTTATGAGTAGAGATAAATATTGTATATGTAATAAAATATGCCATTATCGAATATATATTTATATTTTAAAATACTTGGGCCTTGTTCCATCTGTGGGTCTAAATCCTTGGAGTATCCATATACATATTTTCCTCTAAATCTCCATGCAAGAATTCATTTTTTACATCAAACAGGTGTCTAGTTCCCACCCAAAGTGGGCAGCAAGAAAGAGTAAAATACAAACAATGTTCATTTTGTCATAAGAGGAAACATCTCTTCATAATGGAAGCCATAAGATTGAGTGCATGCCTTCGCTACTTGTCTCGCCTTGTATTGATCAAGAGTGCCATCAGATTTATGCTTGACTATATAGATCCATCTTCAACTAGTGGATTTTGTACAAGAGTTTTTTTTTGCCCTATATTGTCAAAAGTTCTTCTTAGTATTCGGCTTAAGACCTAATTCAATCCCACAAAATCAACTTTTAATATCTTTAGTCGATATAGGACTATATATACCCTCCCCTTAAGGCTACAATTAAGACAGACCCCAAAGAGTTCAAAATTAAGGTGATTTGGTAAAACTATATCCACCGGTTTTTGTACAAGAGTTATTTGTTTTTGTTTTTTTTCCTATATTGTCAAAACATTCTCTTAGTAAGACAAGTCAAATCACACCACATCACATTAAATATTCCTTATTCTAAGAAATGAAAATAACCTAATTATAGGAATAAATCTTCAACCTAATTACAAGAATAAATTCAATTTTCTTGATCACATTTCAACACTTTCTGCTACCATTTTCAAATAATAAATTTTTTCATTAACTTAATCAAAAGTGGAACACTTGTATTTGTTTGCTTGCCCTCCAATAATACATGCCCAACAAAGTTTAGTTAAAGTAATGTGCTGATAAAGAGCTATTGTATGGTGCTAATATTTTCTATTCATTTGTATGACTTTTGGTGAATTAACTTAATTATGCATCTTACTATTTCTTTCAGGCTGCTCTTGATATGATATCTCCAACCTGGGCTGCTGCTTTTGCATCTCCACCTGCTGCGATGGCATTGTCTATGATTGCAGCTGGTACTTCAGGTGCAGAAAATCATGCTCCTTCGTCAAATGCGCAGATTAGGCGTGAAACCTCATTGCTGGAACGGAAACATGCTAGGCTTCATTCATTTTCAAGCTTTCAAAAACCTCTGGCAGTCCCTAACAAAACATCACAGATACCAAAGAGCAAAGCAGCTGCGAAAGATGCTGCATTGGCAGCTGCTCGCGATCTTCAACGGTTTTCAAGGATTGGTTCTGGAAGAGGTCTTAGTGCAGTTGCAATGGCTACATCTGAACAGCGAAGGAGTGCTAGTGATATGGAGCGGGTTAAAAGATGGAATATTACTGAAGCAATGGGAGTTGCCTGGATGGAATGTCTGCAGCCAATTGATACAAAGTCGGTGTACGAGAAAGATTTCAATGCTTTGTCATATAAATTTATTGCTGTTCTTGTTGCCAGTTTTGCCCTAGCAAGGAATATGCAGCGATCTGAGGTTTGCCTGCTAACTTTTTCTATGGTTTTCAGATTATATTGAGATAACATAGTATGTTAAATTCTTTTTTTTTTTTTTTCCAGATTGACAGGCATGCTCGTGCAAATATAATATGTCAGCATCACATCAGCACTGGAATTCATGCATGGCGCAAACTTATTCGCCAGTTAATCGAGATGAGAAGTCTTTTTGGGCCTTTTGCGGATTATTTGTACCGCCCACTTCGTGTATGTATGATATGACTGTCTACATTGTTGCTACCAACTGGCGCTCTTTGTTGCTACTCATCTATTTCTTGCCTTAAATTCTCTAATTTGTTGAGTATATGAAAAAACTCTAGGAAGATGCATATATTGATTGCTGTTCTTTGGTGTATATATATGCCTGGGAAAAAAAATCTAAGAATTCAAAACCAACTAGTGTAGCCTTTTTGTGCTTGTGTTCCTAGCATTATGTAAGGGGCTTTTGGCTTTGCAAAAGAGTTAGATTGCTCTTTTGAACTTATGCTCCTGTTTTTCTGTTTATGTTTTCTTTTCCTTTTGGGGATGTTCTTGGAGGATTTTTTATCTATCCAACTCATGCTTTCTGATATTAAAATCTTGCCAAAATAATTTTTTTTAATGATTCAATCCACCAAGCTGATTATTTTCTAATTTTCTCTAGGTTTTCTGGAAGCTAGATTTTACGGAAAGTTCTTCCCGGATGAGAAGATGTATGAGAAGGAATTATCAAGGCTCTGATCATTTAGGTTTCGCTGCGAATTATGAGGATTATTCAGGGGAGAACAATGATCACACCACTCCAGTTTTATCTGCAGAAGCAATTACAATAGAAGATGTAAATGAAGATGAAGAACAGGCGGAAACTGAAAATTTGGATGCTAGGATTGATGATATTGAAGACAAAGTAGAGAATCAACCTAATTTTTCAAAAGCAGCTGAAAAAGTTGCACAAGAATCTTTAGAATCCTCTGCTATTCAACACGAAAGTGATGAGGGTGTTGTTCAGAGTTCTTCAGCCTTTGCACCCGGTTATGTTCCAAGTGAGCTTGATGAAAGAATTGTTATTGAGCTACCATCAACAATGGTCCAGTCACTTAGGGTTGTACAGGGAACCTTCCAAGTAAGTTTAATGATCTATTCCCTCCATTTCAAAATAACTAATGTTTTAGCATTAAAATAAATTCACACTGACTGATGTTTTCAGTTTTCAATGATATTAAAACTTTTGTTCCAAATTTGTCCTAAATAAATTACATCAATCTAATGATTTGTTAATACTATGTTTATCAATTTTTCAACCACCACAATTAATCACCCAATTTACAAGCAATTCATTTAACCTGTTGACCAGCCAAAAAAAATTGATGGACTAAAAGTAAGAACATAAAAAAAATTAAGGAACTAAATTGAAGCCAAATACCTAATATTACCCTTTTGAAGCCAAAAGTAAGAGCAAATAACAAAATATCAAAGAGTATATAAATGGAGTAGGGCTGCACAATCCTTCAACAATTCTGTTAAGGAAACCCATTGATTACACCAAATTGAAGCCAAATACCTAATCTTATCCTTTTTTGTACATAATCGTGATGTTCAAACTTTTGATACATGAGAATTACACCCAAACCAAATGTACCAAAGTGTATTGTAAGTTTACATTGCCACATTTTTCATTTTTTTACTTCTTCCGAAGGGGTGATCGATAGCTGTCTTAAAGATTTGGTTCATGGGCCTAGGGCACACTCAGCACCAAAAAGGCTCAATAAACAGTAGCAGAACCGTGTAAGAATATTGTAGAGTTGGTTTTGGGCAAGAACATGAGGGGTGGTTTGTGGACATGGATAAGATGATCACAACTAACATACTCTAATCCATTACACTTGTCTTTCTGTTACTCTTATTATCATCTTTACCCTATAGTTTTCGTAGCTTTTGGTTGCTTCCTACAATCAAAATACATGGAAACTTTTCTTTGAATAAGTTAAGATTTGTGCTGGTATCTTTATTGTAGGAAAAATGGATGAAGGATATGAAATTATTTTCTTGGCTTAAATATATTTCAATTGCACTAGTGTGAATTGCCGTTGTCTTGTTGTAGGTGACTAGTAGGAGGATAAATTTTATAGTTGATAATAATGAGATCAACACCACGATGGATGGTAAGAAATTTGGTTCTGAGGCACGGGACCTAGAAAAGAATCGCAGCTGGTTATTATCTGCTCTTCATCAAATTTATAGTCGGAGGTGAATTTACTTTGTTGACTATTTATTATCTCGTTTTTTCTAGGGTAAAGTATGTTTTAATTTTCATCTTTAAATTCTTTCAAATTTATGGTTTTCGTCCCTGAATTTTTTGGTGACTGGTGTTAGTTCTCAAATTTTTATTCCGTCCAGTGTTTTAGCCATTTCTGTCTATCTTGGACTTCAAGTGATGACGTCACATTTGATTTATTATTTTTTTATTATTTTATTATGTTTTCTGGAGGTTAAAACTATCAGAAATTGTGTTTTTAAAAGAATTAAATACTTTGTGATGGCTTTTGGCCGCCACAAATTGCTACATCTTGAATAATTAAAAATCCAAATGCTTTCTAAGCGCTAAACTCAGAAGACAATACAGTAAAACACAGAGATCCATTAAAGATTGACTTAAACAAAACAAACCAAGCACCAGAAATCTCTACTAGATTTTGAAAAGGCTTCTAATATACACATGAAGTTTTAACCCAACAGCAGAAGGAGATCCGCCACGTTGTGTTCGGAATCATGGCATGCTGTGGCTCCAGCGAAGAAGATGACGCCAACAAGGACAATGGTGTAACGACTTTCAGATATGAGGTTTTGCCGGGGATGAAAAAACCCATGGAGGAAGGCGCAGTCCTCGCTGTTGACAGGCACCAGATATGAAACCACGGTGGTGGCTTCATTTGTCATGCGTAACTCTTGGGTTATAGGCAAAGAGATGGAAACCAGCACATGATGGTCAAGCTTGATGGCCAGCAGGGAGATCATCACCGCTGTCGAGGCGATGAGGAAGAAGCAAAGATACTGTTTCAGAATTTGCTCTGCTTTCCTTAAACTTTATTATTTGACATGATATAGTCTTGCTTCTATTTGGTACCTAGTTTATGGTTTCTTTCAAGCAGTATTATAGATGAGTGTGCAGTCTTTTGAGTAAGCTGCATATATTTACCTCTCTATAAGCATCTTCTTCCCTTTTTACTTCGCTACTTAATTGAGGTTTTAGTATACTTGATGTTGTCTATGTGTTTTCAGTTTTTGTCATTAATTGGTTCCTGTTACAGATATCTTCTTAGAAGAAGTGCATTGGAGCTATTTCTGGTGAACCGTTCCAACTTCTTCTTTGACTTTGGGGTATTAATTCCCTAATATGCCACTTTGTTTCCTTTTTTTATCAGAAATATAATCTTCTTGGATTTGTAACGTATAATTAATTAATGCTGATATATTTCTGAATATCTTACCAATGGTTGTTAAATGTAGCAAACTTATAATCCTAAAACTGATTTTACCTACCAAAATTTCCTCTTCAGAGTAGCGAGGGGCGAAGAAATGCATATCAAGCAATTGTTCATGCTCACCCTCCATATTTAAACAATATATATTTAGCTACTCAGGTATTCTCTTCTTTGTGAATTTTCATCTTGGTAAATTTCTTTGCATCTGGGCACTGGGTAAAAACAATTTATTTTTCAGAGGCCTGGACAACTTTTGAAAAGAGCCAAGCTTATGGAGCGTTGGGCTAGGTGGGAGGTGAGCAGTGTGTCTTAACCCTAAAAGATATTGCTTTATGTTTGGATTTGTTTGATTATATTGGAAAACAGTTTTTTTTTCTCAAATTAAGCTGGTTTCTCCCAAAGTATATGACTTGAATGATAATAATCTGAATATTATTGTAATTTTGTCTTTCAAAGAGTGAATACAAGACTTATTTATAAGCTGCCAGCAACCTAATTAAGGGAAAAAATAAAATGGAACAAAATCTGTACAAATAAAAAAATCAAATTTGTATTAATTACAGAATAAAATTTGTGCTAATTATGGAATGTATCACAACATTCCCCCTCAAGTTGGTGAATATATATCTATCATTCACAGCTTGCAAGTAAGGTCTTGAAGCTGTTCCGTGGGAAGTCCCTTGGTGAACATATCTGCCAACTGAAGCTTTGAAGGGATGTATTTGCTGGCTATAAGACCACTATCCAATTTCTCCTTAATGAAATGTCGATCAATCTGTATGTGCTTTGTTCGATCGTGTTGAACTAGATTGTGTGCAATGCTAATGGCAGACTTATTATCACAAACCAGTCCCATAGGAGCTTCATATTTTATTTTGAGGTCATCGAGTATGACCTTCATCCATAGCAACTCACAAACACCTTGAGCCATAGCTATGAATTCTACTTTTGCACTTGATCTTGCAACCACATTTTGCTTCTTACTCATCCACGTTACTAAATTTCCACCCAAGAACATGCAATATCTTGTGGTAGATCTCCTATTAACTATTGATCCTGCATAGTCAGCATCAGTATATACTTTTGTGGATGAATTTTTCTCCTTTTTAAACAACAACCTCTTTCCTGGAAAAGGCTTCAAGTAATGAATGATCCTATTTACTGCCTGCAAATGTCTCTCTCTTGGGTCATGCATGAATTGATTAGCCACACTAACTGCATAGGCTATATCAGGCTTAGTGTGGGATAAGTAGATAAGTTTTTCCACAAGTCTTTGATACTGTGTCTTCTCTACCTTTTGGCTTTCTTCATCATTTCCAATCCTGTGATCTTTCTCTATAGGCACTCCAGTGGTTTTACAACCCAACTTGCCAACTTCTTTTAGGAGATCAAGTATATATTTTCTCTGAGAAATGAAGATACCCTGCCTAGAGTATGCAACCTCTATCCCGAGGAAGTACTTTAACTTCCCGAGATCCTTCATCTCAAATTGGGTAGCTAACCTCTCCCTCAAGGTTTGTTTTTCAAGCTCATCATTGCCTGCAATAATTATATCATCGACATAGACCAAGAGCAAAGTAAGTTTACCATCTTGGAAGTGTTTTGTAAAGAGATTATGGTCACCTTGGCTTTGCTTGTACCCCAAAGATACCATAGCTTGAGTGAACCTACCAAACCAAGTCCAAGGAGACTGCTTGAGACCATATAGGGCCTTCTTTAGTCTGCAAACTTTATTTCCTCCATTAGTGGCACCATATCCAGGCGAAATCTCCATGTACACTTCTTATTCGAAGCTTCCATGTAAGAAGGAATTTTTAACATCAAATTGATGCATCTCCCAACCAAAGTGCGCTGCTAAAGAGATAATGATCCTAACTGTATTCATTTTTGCCACTGGAGCAAATGTCTCCTCATAATCAATCCCATAGGTTTGGGTGTATCCCTTTGCAACCAACCTCACCTTATACTGGTCCAATGTGTCATCAGCTTGATATTTAACTGTATATATCCACGTACAACCCATTGCCTTTTTGTCTTTCGATCTCTCTACAATCTCCCAAGTCTCATTCCTTTCCAATGCACCTATTTCTTCATTCATGGCTCAAACCCAGTTCTCATCCTTTAAGGCTTCTTGTACTGATATAGGAATTCTGATAGAATCAATAGCTGAAATAAAACTCTGGTGTTGTAGAGAAAGATATTTAGTAGACACAAATTGGGATATAAGATATTTGGCACAAGATCTTTTTCCTTTTCTTAAGACAATTGGCAAATCATCTAGGTTAGATTCATAAGAGGCATCTAGGTTAGATTCATAATTGGGGAAAGTTAGATCTCGGATGATTGAAGTTGTTGTTGGACCACGTCGGGTTTTTTTCTTCGCTGATACTGGTTCCTAAAGCATTTGTCCTCCTTGTGTTGAACTGGTGATGATGCTAGTTTAGGGTCTTTGTCATCCTCTGTAGGAGTGGAATCCTATAAATAGGGAAAATATGACAACTCGTGGATCTCAGCTTCTAGACTATTCTCCCCCTAAAGCAGAGGACTAGTGAAGAAAGACTCTGTTTTATGAAAAGTGATATCTTTGGAAACATAGACATGACGACTTTGAGGGTGATACCATTTGTTTGAGGCATAACCTATGAAAACACATTTGATAGCCCGAGATCTAACTTTCCCCAATAGGGACCATGAACATGAACAAAGACAGAACATCCAAAGACACAACTCTGAAGACTGGTCATAATGGGAACAGACGGATAAAATGTGGTCATGAGTTGAGTAGAACTAACATCATTTAAAACACGAGAAGGTAACCTATTTATCAAGTAAGTAGCGGTTAGAACAGTTTCCCCAAGTAAGACTTAGAAACAAATATTTGAAAGAGTAAAGCTCTGGCAACCTCAAGGAGATGTCGATTTTTCCTTTCTGCAACCCCATTTTGTTGAGGGGTGTCCACACAAGTTAACTCATGAACAACGCCATTATCTTTGAGGAAATTGGAAAGGCTTTGATTCACATACTCTCTCTCATTATCAGAACGCAATCTTTTAATCGATCTCCCAAATTGTGTTTGAATTATACGGTAAAATTTTACAAACAATTGGAAAACTTCAGATTTGTCTTTCATGAGAAATATCCAGGTAACCCGAGTGCAGTCATCAATAAAAGAAACAAACCACTTTGCACCAGAAATATTACTGATAGGTGTAAGTCCCCACACATTCGAATGAACAAGGTCAAAAGGTTTAGAACTTTTATTAGTATTGGGAAGAAAAGCTTTTCGATGGTGTTTAGCAAACTCACAAACATCACAATGAAAAGACTCAACTGACCTTTTTTAAAACAAAAAAAGAAACAAAGACTTAAGGACACTAAACGGAGGATGACCCAGACGCCTATGTTGAAGCCATATTTAGGAGGATGACCACGGTTCTGAACTTGTCTGATGATTGGAAGTGAGAGCATTTTGTCTGGTACACTCTCTTTTGTCGTCATGCTGCAAGTAGTATAACCCGGCATGCTCTTTAGCAATTCCAATTGTCCTCCTCGTGGCAAGATCCTGGAAAATACAATGGAAGTGGAAAATGTCACAGCACAATTTAAGTCCTAGGTGATTTTATGAATAGACAAGAGGTTATTAGATAGTTTGGGAACATGGAGCACATTGTTCAAATGAAGGGAAGATTGAAGTTGAATGTTACCACAACCAATAATGGGGATATGAGAACCATTAGCAACAGTGATGTGTTGGTTACCAGTTAAAAAGGTGTAGGATGAAAAATAAGAAGAGTGAGGTATCATATGATTAATGGCACTAGAGTCTATAATCCAGATATTTTCAGTACCAGAAGTATTAAAGGATAGGAAGCTGGAACTCTTACCAGCCATGGTTAGGGAACAAGAGCTAGATGTCTTACTGAAAGGGTCCATAAAGGCTCATAGACATTCCAATGACAACGGTGGAAGGTGGCTGACGATGCAGGACGGCATCGAACGACGACCAGCGGTATACACAATGACTGGACACTAAAACAATATCAACTGCAGCAATGAAGGCTGACTGGAAGAATGCAGAAGCAGAGCCCCTTTAGATCGGAGGATCTGATACCAACTTGAAAGATAATAATCTAAATATTATTGTAATTATGTCTTTCAAAGAGTGAATACAAGACTTATTTATAAGCTGGCAGGGACCTAATTAAGGAAAGAAATTAAATGGAATAAAATTTGTACAAATAAAAAAAAATGAAATTTGTACTAATTACAGAATAAAATATGTGCTAATTATAGAATGTATCACAACATTATGTTTGAATTGAAGCATAAAAGTTTATGATTATTTGTTCATACTAAACATTTATTCCATGTTAGATACAGCATATGTAACACATCTATCAAATATCTAATTAGTTTTCAACTTACGTAACATTTCTATCCAAAGAAAACACAATCTTGGTTTCTCAACTTCTCCCTCAGAACCTTCTTTTCGGTCTCATCATTACCTACAATGATCTTAATCTTATATATCATCCTATCTTGCCTTATATCGATCCAAGGTCCTATCAGATCTTTTCTTCACATGCAGTGTATATCCACCTACATCCAAATTCCTTCTTATCTTTTAGCCTATCTATAATCTCCCAAGTCAAGTTTCTTTCTAATGCCCTCATCTCGTCTTTCATGGTTCAAACCCAATTTTCATCTTTTAAAGCTTCTGGGCACATAAACTGTTGTAGCACCTTCTTGGGTAGATGGGTACATAATAGGGGGCCTACTCTAAGAAGCCGAAGAAGTATGAAGATGTCATGGCTTGTTCATCTCTGTTTCCTATTATATGTAGAATATAATTTGTCTATTTAAATTAATAATCTGTGTATTCATTGTATATAACTAGATTGATTGATTATAGGAATTAGAATAATTGTGTCATTAGTGTTATTTGTAGCTGTAATATTACAGACGATATCAAGATCAATGAAAATTAAAAATTATGACAAATGTAATGACCTCTTTGCAATGGCCTATGATCAAAAAACCATTAATATAAATAATAGTCGTAAAACAAAAACCCCAAAACCAAAGAAAATTAAAAACAAATTTGGTACTTGTAGTAGAGTCATATATCCTCCGATCTGCCACAACAAATGCAGGTTGGCCACACTAAGTTGATCATACATGTAACACAACATAACAGCACCCCATGCACACTCCTACATCTACCAAGATCCTAGAAAACGTCCAAGTAGCAGACGAGCACACATGAGGAACTTTTGTCAACAAACATCATATAGCCAACCAAATGTAGCAAATAAGTTCTCACGATAAAGACAACCTGTCCAACCTCCTCATGTGAACGATATATGTCCTCTAGTATTAGAGTATTTTTACTCCACTAAGAAAAGTGTATTGGCTTTTACTTAGTGTTAGATGTCAACTGAAACCTGTCAGTGAGCTGTTTGTTAGTTATAGTTACTAACTGTAGTTAGTTAGTAACTGTTAAGAGTTAGTTTTCTTAGTCTCTCTATGTATAGAGATGACACAAATCATTGTAACTTGGCTTAATCATTATGATCAATCATAAATCAATTTTACATTTTCGCTCAAATTCTATCATGGTATCATAGAGCTAGGTTGTGATCCGTGACATGTTTTTCATTTTCCTTCTTTGTTTTTCGACCTTTGATCTCTGTTTTTCCCTCTTCCACCACCTATCTCCACACCTGATCCCAAGCATACTTATCACATAGCCAACAGCATCATCACAGGGAAACACCTGATGGGAACATGCGGTCACAGCGATATTCAGGTGTAAGAGAAATGGCACGTCATCTAGATTGGTGGTCATCCCCCCTACTAGAAGGTGGAAGGATCTAGTGTCCTTGTGCTACTGCAAAGTAAAAGCACACAACATGACCTCTTGTTGTTGTGCAATATCGTGCCTGTATGAGAATCGCCAGCCTTGACTCCTCTACGTATCTCTTCACCTGCTCATCCTAAGGCAGGGCTAATTGAAACTTAAAATCTTGCTCCAATGACTAACCAGTTTCAGGTCCTCGTGATTCAGACTTAGCTTGGTAATATATTTTTGCTTATTAACAATGAATTTTTGGTCCCCTTGTGCAGATAAGTAATTTTGAGTATCTAATGCAACTCAATACATTGGCTGGGCGTAGTTATAATGACATAACCCAGGTGATCTTTCTTATTAGTTTATTGCTTTCTATAATTAAAGTCTTCTATCCTATCTTCACGTTGTTACTTATTTTATCATTATTTATTTTTGGCAGTATCCCGTTTTCCCTTGGATTCTTTCTGATTATAATTCAGAGAACTTGGATCTTTCTAATCCTTCTTCTTACCGGGACCTTTCAAAGGTTATCATGAATGTTGCTTCGATGAGTTCAATGCAAAATATTTTTTATATTTTTTAAATTATTAATGCTTTTGATATGATGCAGCCTGTTGGAGCACTGAACCCAGATCGTCTGCAAAAATTTCAAGAGAGATACACTAGCTTTGATGACCCCGTCATCCCTAAGTTCCACTATGGATCACACTACTCAAGTGCAGGAACAGTAGGTCCCCCCCTCCCCCTTTTTGGTTTTTACTTGGGTAATTTAGTATGTAGACTTTTGGTGCTGGTTCTTTGGTTCGTTTTCTTACTTTGTGAGCTCTATTATCAAATTTGTGATCAAAATATTTCTCTCCATTCTCCAGATGGAGCTTAAGTGGTTAACTTGGAGCTGATGTGAAGTTTGATTCTGTGGCATGAATTCTACCAAGTCATTCACAAAAATAAGTTTTTAAATGTCTTCTACTAACTAAGTCTCACCTGTCCCAAACTACCTCCAATAAATAAGATGCAAATAAGTTTTGGCTGCATTATGTCAGTATGTTGGAAGCACCAGCTGTAGAATCATCTGAACCTGTCATTCACAGAGAGAGAGAGAGTATTGATTGATTTTGGGGCAGATGATTTTTAAATGGAAACCATGTAGATTAATAGCTAGGCTGTTTTAAATTGTCAATCATGTTAAGATAAAACAAAATGGTTTTTGGCTTCCAAATAATACCAATCCTAAGACATTAAAATAAGGTTGGTTTACATTTAAGTAACATCAACAAAGTCCAAATACAGAAATATGCCTCACTAAAGCTGATAAAGATAACTAGTGTGCCCTTTAATCTTGTGCTTTTTTTTATTAATTTTCATTGTTAGAATCTGTTTTTATTTTTGGCTTCTGCATTAAATTTCCTATTTCTTTGCTGAGTCATAGAATAAATCAAAATCATGATGATTTTTCTCTGTTCCGAGGTAGCTAAAGAAGAAATTACCCAGTATGCAAATGACAGCATTTAATATGGTTGCATTTTAGTTGCTGATTTTGCATCAGTTAATGGTTATTATGTTTTACAGGTTTTATATTATCTTGTTAGGGTTGAACCATTCACTACCCTTGCAATCAAACTACATGGTGGAAAATTTGATCATGCAGATCGAATGTTTTCTGATATTTCTGCTACATGGAATGGAGTTCTTGAGGACATGAGTGATGTGAAGGAATTGGTATATGTTTACTAACTTCCAACAGAATGATTGATTTTCTTGAATTCTTTTATATAAACTGTTTTTAGTACTTGTATTATATATTAAACATTTTTAGTTTTAATTAGAGGACATGATGTTTTAGTACTTACATTTTAAATGCTTATCATGGTTTAGTTGAAACTCTTATTTTAAGCTCTCTTTTTTTTTTCTCTCTTAATCTCAACTTATTAGGTTCCTGAGCTATTTTATCTCCCTGAGGTCCTCACAAATGAAAATTCAATTGATTTTGGCACAACAAAATTGGGAGAAAAGCTTGGTATACTCATTAAGATTTTCTCCATTGGTTTTCTAATAAGAAGACATTGTGTTATACTTAAATGCATATTATAGTTAATACCTCTTCTTGTGATTTACTTTTTTCATACCAGATACTGTAAAACTTCCTGCTTGGGCTGAGAATCCAGTTGATTTTGTGCACAAGCATAGGATGGCTCTGGAGAGTGAGTATGTATCTGCTCATTTGCATGAGTGGATTGACCTCATATTTGGGTAGGTTTTCTTCCTACTTTTCGGTTTCTCCCCTTTCTTTTGGTTTGTGCACCTGCTTAATTAAAAGATTCCTTTTGTTTATTCGTGATTTTCATTTTTCTCAAGTTTGCATTTTCAATATAGATATCTATAACGTTCCTTTTTAAATTTTGACTTTATGTTAGTCCCTTGACAATTTACATCTGGTTACATTAATAATGAGTTTGACCATGCAGGTATAAGCAACAGGGCAAAGAGGCCATTGCAGCAAATAATGTTTTCTTTTATACTACCTATGAAGGGACAGTGAACATTGATAAAATATCTGACCCAGTATGTCTCCGTTGCTTCTCCGTATTTTCAATTCATTTGGTTGTCTGAGTAATATGCAATTCCAAATCTCTGAAAAAAAAAAAAAAAGAGAAAGGCTTTTGAGCCCAATCTACATTTTATTTTATCTTTTTTCTTAAAAAAAAAAAGAAAAAAGATCACCCCTAGCTAAACTTTCATTGCTTGAGTGCTTTGTGGGACTTGCCCATATCAATCTCACCCCTAGCTAGACTTTTGTTGCTTTTAGTCCTTGGATATTGGTTGTTTACAAAATGCTCAGTCTTGGAATTTCTGTCTGTTCTAAATTAAACAAGTTTTTATTTAGTCGGTCTTCAAAATTCCCAGAGAAGAAGCTGTTTTACATGCTAACTGTGGGCCTGTCTCCTTCATTACATTTCATGTGTGTGCTTTCCTTAGGGAGTGTGACAACCTATTGGTGGATAAACTAACCTTTAGCCAAAAATCTGGGGTGATTTTGCATATAACAAACCTTTAGGGACGGAAAGCGCACGAGGTATATCTTTGAGGGACCAAATTGTATGTATACTCGTTTTCTTAATGACCAAAGGAAGCAATTTATTAATATTTCTCTTGTAATAGTAAAGGCAAGAAAAATTGAACTGACCATTGATTCATAATAAAGCCAGGTTAGGTGACAATCTACTTAAACATATGTTATTGTTGATGGATAACCGCTATAAGCTTTTTCTTCATTTGTTTGTATAACATTCTTTTCAATTTATTTGCCTTTATTAACTATAGGTGAATGAATTAGCAAAATTTAATGGCATAAAAAAATGGAAAATTTTACGCACCATTAATTTTTATGTGGAGTACATTTTTGTAAAATATTTACATAATTCCATCTTAATAGCATCAGACCTCAACAGATAATTTATCCATGTTTCTGTAACTTATTACTTTCTTCTGTGCATGACAAGTAAAGGTGCAACAACGTGCCACACAAGATCAGATTGCTTATTTTGGACAAACACCATCCCAACTTCTGACTGTTCCTCACTTGAAGAGGAAGCCACTATCAGAAGTTCTGCATTTGCAGGTAACTTTGATAATTACTTCTTTCTGAGTAAGCATTTGTGTATGCCTGAGTATGCTTCTCTGTCTTCTTACCCTTGTGTTTTATTTTGGCTTTTCTGTAATGTGTCTAGATTTACATACAGATCGAAATCATTAGGCTGTTTTTCTTAATTTTGGTTTATAATATGAAGAGCAAAAAAGTAAATTTCTTTTTTGCCAAATTACTCACTTTTTTATATTTGATTTACTATTCACATGACACAATTAAGTATTTTTAAACAAAAAGAAAATCAGTTATTTTTATTTGTTAAATATTCCATCTATCTCATATTATTTGTCTTTTTAAGGTAATACATACATCTTGAGAAAATTTCTATATGATATACTAAAAGTATAATTTGCAAAATATTATAGTTAAAACATTTTTTATGTTAAAATAATTAAAATGTTAAAATCAATTTGTGAAAGACGAATTGGGTGCAATTTACAGCAAAGTATGGAGTTTACTGTTATTTTGACAAATCTCAAGGTAATGGAATGGATTTATCCTTTCTCTTTCATCAAAAAATTATTGGGAATAAGTTTCAATGACAACCCCTGTACTAATAGAAGTAGTTGTTTAGAACCTGAACTATAATGCAGAAATTTCACTAAACTTAAGGTAGCTACAAAACAATCATGTACTATGTGCATAACTCAAAGTTTTATTATACAGATTTTAATAAAATCTTGTCCAAGTAACAGACAAAAGTATTCTTAATTATATCCTCCAGCCAAATTCTTTATGTGTCAAAAAATAAAAATAATAATAACATAAAAACTTATACTTGAGATCAATATCTCTTTTCAAATTGTACCTGGATTAGACACTACCAAGTCAGAAAGAAAGCCCCATTTATCTATTTTAAGTACTTCTGACTATTATTGTTCATTCGTGTCTTACATTACTCATTAGTTTCAAAACCTGTGATGAAATGCTTTTCTACTGTTTGATGCTTCCTCAACTATCGATGATCAATGCATGTGATTATAATGATAATGCAATACATTTCTTTGTATATCAGACAATATTCCGCAACCCAAAAGCAATCAAACCATATGCTGTTCCATCCCCTGAGCACTGCAATCTACCAGCGGCCGCTATCCACGCTTCTTCAGATATGGTTGTGGTTGTTGGTTTGAATGCACCAGCAGCTCAGGTTGCACAGCACAAGTGGCAACCCAATACACCTGATGGCCAGGGTACACCATTCTTCTTTCAACACGGAAAAGCTACATCTGGCTCTGCGGGTGGGAATCTTATACGCATGTTCAAAGGTCCTGCTGGGACTGGCGAAGAGTGGCAATATCCCCAGGCATTGGCTTTTGCTGTTTCTGGAATTAGAAGCCAAGCTATTGTTTCTATAACATGTGACAAAGAAATTATTACTGGTAATTAATCTCCTATATAAGAAAGTTTAGCTTAAAATAATGACTATTACCATTAACGTGGAGTATACTTATGCCTGGAAACATAGGGAATTATTACATAATATAATCTATCAATTTTAAGGAATTTTTCTCAAGGGGATTAACATGGGGTAGTTCGGGATGTTAACCGTTCTTACATAGCATTTGGCATGTATTATGTTCTAGTATTTCATAGAAAAGACAAAATTGTATGTGGTATTGCAGCTATGCATTAACACCCCTTTGTTCAGTAGAAGAGAAAAAATGTTATCGAAAAGATTTAGGTACAAGAATAAGGATAATAAAATTATTTAGATATAAAAAGTTAAATTAAAATAGTTCCAACCTCTTCAGGTATTTGCTGGAAAATACTCACTAATTGAAGCAGCAGCAAAACTATGTAAAGAAATCACAGCAGCAACCTAAATATTTAATTTAGCCAGATCTTTAAATAGACAATTCAACTTTGCAGGCGTTTTAGTAAGTTTGGTTGATCTTTGTGATTGGAACTTGCCTTCAACATATGGTTATAATATCCAAAACAATTACAAACTCTAGGCTGAACATGAGAAATATTTTCTCCTAGAATATAGACATTTTTGTTCTTTCCTCCTCTCAGCTCTTAAACTTCATATAAGAAACTTGTTCTACATTTGTAGTAGCTACTTTTTATATTTCCAGGGTATTCTACATCTAACATGAAAATTGGACATCTGATTAGGTGGGCATGCTGACAATAGTATTAGGTTAATATCCTCAGATGGAGCTAAAACCTTGGAAACAGCCCATGCACACTGTGCACCTGTAACTTGCGTTGCTCTTTCAGCCAATAGTGACTACCTGGTAACAGGATCCCGAGATACAACAGTATTACTCTGGAGAATACACAGGGCACTTGCATCTCACTCAAGTGTCGTCGGAGAATCTTCTACTGTGTCTGGCACGATGCCTTCAACCAGCAGTAGCTCTGCATCACCTCTGTTGTTAGAAAAGAATCATAGACGTCGTATTGAGGGACCTATTCAGGTACTTAGGGGGCACCACAGTGAAATACTCAGTTGTTGTGTCAGCTCAGATCTTCGAATGGTTGTTTCGTGCTCCCACTCATCAGATGTTCTCCTGCACTCTATAAGAAAGGGACGTTTAATCAGAAGGCTGGATGGCGTGGTGGCCGATACTGTTTGCCTTTCCTCTGATGGGTTTGTCATGACTTGGAATGAATCGCAGCATATTCTTAGTACCTTTACTCTTAATGGTATTCTGATTGCAAAAACAGAATTACCTTTCTCTAGCAGCATTAGTTGCATGGAAATTTCTGTTGATGGGAGGAGTGCTTTGATTGGAATTAATTCTCAAGAAAATGGTAGAGCCTATAACAATAGTTGTAATTCGCAATCGAGTAAGTCGGGTATTGAAGCTTTTTATTCAGAATCAGAAGAAACTCACGATTGCAACAAAATAAATGCTCCATCACCATCAATTTGCTTCCTGGATTTGCACACTTTGGAGGTACAATATTAAGATGCTTAAACTGATTTGTCAAAATAATAAAAAAAAAAACAGATCTTTTATTTCTCATCAAACTGTTCCTTTATGTGCCTGCAAACTTCCTTTACAGCTGATAAATGATATTTTATGTATATTCCTCACTTCATATACCATAAGAAAATACTTTCAGTAAGAACTGCATTTTTATTCTCTCAAACCTCATGAGTCCCGTTGCTTTCCCTACTATGCATCTCCTGCAGACTGTTTTTCAATGCTAACCACTCTACCACACTATCTTATGTAGGTATTTCATGTATTGAGGCTGAAAGAAGGACAGGATATCACAGCTCTTGCTCTAAATAAGGATAACACAAATCTTTTGGTTTCAACTTGGGATAAACAATTGATTATCTTTACTGATCCGGCTGTAAGTTAAATAACTATTGATAAGGATCATTGTCAAATATCAATAATTGCTTACGCTTCACGAGTGAATACTGTTTTTAAATATTCAATGTGTCCTGAGAGTGATTTTTTTCTTCTGATTTTTGTAAATTGGCTAAAAGGATAAACTTTGATATTTCACTTGCAGTCTAGTTTCTTACAATTAAAAGAATAATCACAGTGGCACATAAATTGGAATCTAACAATTTACACCTGTGCAGTGTGGTAGATTTTGATATTTTTATGTGCCAGTTGGACCGAATGGTCACCAATCAAATTCTACTACATTCCATTAGTGAGTGCGGGTATGACTTTGATTGGTGTGCAACTTTCATTTATTCTTAAATTAGATAATTATATTACGTTTGCATTCCTTAACAGAAGGTTAAAGCTTCGAATTTTTGCAATGTACGACCTGCACTATCCAAAATATTATTCCTTCAGAGTTCAGGCTTCAGTCCATCATAAAAATGATAAATAAAATGTTATACGTTTCACAAGTTTTCTGATAAAGCCGATATGGTTAGTAACTCTTACTGCTTATTGCTTCTTGCAGTTGAGCTTGAAAGTGGTTGATCAAATGCTCAAGCTTGGTTGAGAAGGTGATGGGCTTAAGCACCTCATAAAATGATAAGCTTTTAGGGCATACGAAAGTGGATAACAGGTCTTTTATACATAATAACTAATAGGAAAACAGAATGGAGTTATAGCACTCCTGTTTGTAAGCATTATGGTTGCATCTATATGCTTCGGAGAGATCTTGTAACATGTAACAACCAACTCTGACCGGTTACCACCATAGTATTAGGTTATGAGATTTAGTATAGGGTTCTTTTGCTCTCCCAGTTGAGCTGAAATATTAATATCTAACAAGCTTTTGACTGAGGTTTGAGTCAATATAGTTTTGTTCTCTATTTTTTTATTATGGTGAAAATAGCATAGCCCTTCTTTCTTCTAACACTTTCCAGATGTAATACCTGCCTTAAATATTTTGTTTGTATTAATAAAATATTTCAATGGTTTATAGGTTATCATTGATCACAATTTCTGTTTGTTAAATAGTTTTAAAATGTCTTAAATTAGTGGGGAAAAAAAAGCCAAAAGGTGTTGGGATAACGGGTACGCATAACAAGTCAATGAAGGGCGTATTCTAATTTCTAAGTTTGTTTTGAATGAGGGCATATTTGTTTAGGGAATGTCAGTGTATTCAAAGGTACACTTGTTTTTAAGTCAAATTTTTTGGATGTAATTTCTCACCTTAGGACACTCAAATGGGACAGGAGATTTTTCATGGCTTCTTTTGCTGTACAGCAATTTTTTTTCCAGGAATTCCCCTTTGTTTGAAATGAAAAAAATAAATACTGGAGAGCTATTCATATTGTCATGTGTCTGAGAAATCCTATTTCTACTCATTTTTTCTATAAATTTATCTGTAACTAAGAAAAAGATAAGGAGAGAGAGAGAAGAAAGGTGAGATAAGATAAATGATGTGATAAAGGGAGATAGGAAGAAAATTATGAATTGTAAGTAAGTATTGCCTAAAAATGTTGCAAGAACAAATTAGCAGTGTATTTATTTGTTACCTATTTAACAGGAAACTTTCTTGTCCAATCTGCTTTTCTTCTTGATAATTAATAATTGTTTTAATAACAGAGAATAAAATACATTATTAACTTAGTTGAAAACAATAACCTTCTTTTCAGTAGATTTTGGATTGTTCCAAAAATCATCTTCTAATCCCTGTATCTGTGGAATGCCTTGATTTCAAGACCTCCATCAATATGAAGAGTTATTATTGTCTTGTAGGTGACATTTTTTTTCTCATGATTCAATTTAAAACGGAAACTGCCCAACAAAACTGCTGAGAATATCTTCATCTGTCTATAAGCAAACTCCTTTCCTACTCAAATAAATCAGTTTATGCCAAGTTAAATTATTTCATTTAAAGGAACATATCTGCAAATATATCTTATAATTCTTTTATATGTCTAATGGTCTAATGATCGGCTAATGTTAACTCTTGTTTACCTTTCCAAAAAACATTAGAAGTTATTAAAAAAAATTTGTTTACCGAGCAGGCAAATAAATTTTTTCAACTTGTAGAAAGAGCTCGAAGCTAACTAAAATGTCCATAGTTTAAGTGTAAAATATCTATCAATTATTTTAATGACTAATATCTATTAAAAAAAATTAATTATCCACTTCTAGTGAAATTTTTCCTTTTAATTACATTTTATTCATCTATAATATTCAAACATGAAATCTTATTTAAAGAATCTGTTCAATTCTATTTCGATCAACATACACTGCTATGATAAATATTTTAAAAATAAAACATTTTTTAGTGAGTATGTTAGGTAAGATACTCACGAAATTTATATCCTTTCCCTAGCTTATTTGCATGTTAAGCATGTAAATATGTAAATAAAATTATTTGAATGTTGTCATTTAATTATATATTATTTTAAATATAATTTTATAGGAATTTTTACACTTATCATATATGATATTATATAATTAAATAATAGTGTAACAAAATTCAAACTATTAATATTTTTTATTTAAATTTCAATGAGTTTAATTTTCATATATTTTTAATGTAAAAATTTGTATATTGACAACTAATTAAAAAACCACATTAGCAAGAACTTTTAAAATAACTATTAAAAAATCAATAATCATACATATCTTATCATACACATTAAAGTGAGTCAATTTAATTCACCTAGGGTGACTCACCACAAATTGCTTAAAAGGAAAATTAATTCAACCTTTTCAATATCCCAATGTCAAAAAGAGTTATAAGATTGATTTAGAAGTTAAAAAAAAATTGAAGAAAAAAAATCGTGAATTTGGATCTCCTACTAATATTCTAACAAAAACTAATAAATAACATTTTTTATCGTTCTTATAAATTAAAATAAATTATTTATTTCTTTATTACATCATGAATTTAAAAAAATATTTTTTACATAATTTATTATATCTTAATTACTTTATTTTTCTATTAATCATATAATTTTTTATATGAATTATTGTAGAAATAATATTTTAAAAAAAAACTTCGAAAAAAGGGCTAATTTGCTCATGTGATGAGTGCACCATCTCGACTTCATATGTACCATTATTTGCTTCCAAGGATTCTTTATGGGTCCTCGTACGGTGTTCAACAAACTGTATGAGCCGATTAAAGGTCATTGCTTCCTGCACTCATAATTTACTACCTACACCCCTATAATGTTAAAATTCACTCCTTGCCCATCGGTAGATGGCTCCTGTAGATGGTTTCACTTGGCCTATGGATAGGCTTTTTCATCACACATCATGCTTCAAAGCCCTTATGGATAGGCCTTCACATGACACAAAATAGTTTTTTTCCCTTATGAATAGGCCTTTCCAGAATTATGTTAACATAATTCTGGATTACACAGTCCATAACACAATATTCTTTTTCCTCATGAAATGACTTTTTCGGAATATAGCTTTAATATTTCAAAACAGACACTCTGAAATACATTCTAGATTAGCCTATAAATGGTTTCGATTAGCTTATGGATAGACTTTTCCATAGCATATCATGCTTCAAAGCCCTTGTATAGGCTTTTCCATTACACAAAAAAAAAAAGAAAAAAAACTTTTTCTCCTTACGGAGAGGTTTTTTTGAAATAATCTTAACATAATTCGGGATTACACAATCCATAACATAAAAAATAATTTTTCCCTTAGAGAAATGGTTGTTCCAACAAATGGTGCAGAAAGAGAACAAGAAAGGGGAGAGGTGGAAGAAGAATTAGAAAAGGGAAGAGGAGGCTAGTGCGCTTAAGAGGGCCAGGGATATTTATGTAGGAAGCAAAAACCCCTATTTAAATTGTCCAACTAAACATGTCTTTTTATATTATTTGCTTATATATATTTTTCCCTATAATTAAATATTTTTCTTTCATTTTTTTCTTGTAAAAAAATTAATGTAGTTAATGTAAAATGTGTTTATTTTGTTTTTATTTTTAAAGTATTTTAGATAATGCTTTGTGAGAAAAATGTTATTTAAGCACTTTGAAGTTTACAAGAACTAAAATCAAAAAACAATATCGTATGGACAAAAATAAAAAATAAAACACTAAATTGTAGAGATAAAAAATTATTTCATAGGCTAAATTGAAATTTTGATTCTTCTTTAACTCTTGATTTACTATTTTAGGCTGTTCATTTTTTTCACAATTTTAGTATCCTCATATTAAAAAATCTGTAATTTGGTTCAGTATTTAATTTTACAAAGGTTTTATTTCTTTTATTTTACTCCAAATGAAACCAAGATTTAACATATTAATTTAAGGTACAAGATCAAAAAATAATTCAATTGATTAAAATATAAGACAAAAGATAAAAAAAGAAAGTAGGTAAATTGTAGATTGAACCAAAATTTTGAATTTTTTAAAATATGAAGACTAAAATGGCATGAAAAAAAATAAGGAGCCCCTAAAATTGCATATCAAAAAATTAAAGAGAGACTAAATTTACAATTTAGCCTATAAAAAGTCATGTTTGAATATTGATTATTTTTTGTATAGATCACATGTATATTTTCCTAGAAGATAATAAGATTTTTTAAGAGACATAAAACTTTTTTTTTAAAATATTTAACGTAATTGCGTACTCATTTCTTAAACTTAAGATTTTGATTAAGTTTCAAGTGAGTTGATAAGATAAAATAAATAAGTTAGGGGATACTGAAAAAAGACAAATGATATGATAAAACAAGATAGAAAGGAAAAATAAATGCTAAGAAAATAGTGCATAAATATGTTGTATAAAATAGCTGTGTATTTATTTGCTACCTATTTTGCAGGAGACTTTCTTGTACAACCTACTTTTCTTCTTAATAGTTATTTTAATAACATGGAATTGTATAGATTATTAACTTAGTTGAAAACAATAACCTTCCAACAAGACATATCTTTCAATTTTTAAATAGACTTTCATTCTCTTTTGTTAAAACTACTTAGAGCTTTTCATGAGTAGAGTTTGGATTGTTCCAAAAATCTTATAATCCCTGTATCTATGAAAGGCCTTGATTTGAAGACCTCCATCTATATGAAGATTTATCATCGTCTTGCATGTAGGTGACATTTTTCTTCTCATCATTCATTTTGAAGCGGAAACAGCCTAACAAGACTGCTGCAAATATCTTCATCTGTCTATAAGCAAACTCCTTTCCTAGACAAATCCTTGGACCAGCATTCATGTAAGGTTAGTGTACTAGCACACCGATGCTTCTTCAAAGAAAATACGCTCACACACCAGTTTCACCCCCTTGGCCTCTATATATTAGTTACTTAATGAAACCAATTTTCAATGCTTTTGATTTTCATTATATTATGATTAAGAAAGAAGACAAGGGAAAAAAGGGTCATGTGATAGACCTCCTACTAATAAAAACTAATAAACTAATAATTAATATTTGTCAATAAAAAAATTGTTAAATGTTTAAATATTTTTTCAACTCTTTAGGATGTTTTATTTTTTAGGTATGAAAAACTTAATTAAATCTATCTGAAAAATAATTTTTTAGTTAACAAATGATAACGAAGAGTTTTATCAAAATAAATAATTTAATTTTAGATCCAGTGATAAATGATAAATTTTATTATTTTATTGAAAATAAAAATGATAATCGTAAATTTAAGTTATGTTTAAAAGTAAATCTTATAAATAAATAAAAAAATTGTTTCTCAAACACTTTTATTTGATCAAATATTTGTAAACTTGTCAAAAAAATTAAAAATTAATTAAAATAACTTGATGAGTAATATATGTAATTTACTTTTATATAAACTTAAGAAACTTTATCCTATTTATTTTTTTAAGATAATCCTTCATTCAAAATAAGAAAGACATTAAATTAATAAGATATTTTTATTGGTAGGAATAAAAAAACACTATTTGAAATTTACAATAACTCATATATCAATTTATCATGCTTAATCAACTGAACTAGATTAATAAAATAATATTAAAGATGAAATTAAAGAGATAAAATACGTATATATTTAACATTTGGATAAAATTAAAAGAGAACCAATAAGATCAAATGATGAGATATATATATTTTTTATCTATAGAATAGTGAAGGAAGAGTAAGAGAAGACGTTATATGTGTACATTAATCATAGACTGCAAAACACCAATTATATATGATTTAAATAGGTTTTTTATACCTAAAAAATAGGTTGTTTTTAAATTACTACCTAAAAATTTATTTGTTGTCAAATACCTACTAGAAAATTTTTTATATTTCAACTTATTACATATCGTTAATCTCTTTTCGTAAAGTGATAGCATGACAGATGGAGTGTCACGTCTAATCATTGACGTGTTATTACCATGTAACACTTAACAGAAGGCAATTAATAGTAAGTAGTAAAATGAAATTGAATTTTTTTTCAAGTATTTAGTTGAAAAAAATGAATGTTATAGGTATGCAAAATTTAATTAACCATTTTTTGTAATCCAAAAAATTAATTATGTTCCCATCCGATTAATGTTCCCACAATTTTTTACCGCCATTTTTATTTCTACGTTTTACCATAATTTTTTTTTCCTCTGATGCTCATCTTTTATTATTCCTCTTTCAATTATCGTAATCGTCGCAGGAGGGATTCTGATTTTCTCTTTCAATAGGTATGTAATGTGTATTCATATGTCAAAAATATAGAGTTAAAAATTCAATCTTAATCATCAAGTTATGGGTTCTGGTTTATAATAAGGATATATTAGTAATTATAATATATATCCCTTGGAAAAAAAAATAATTCAATCAAACACATGTTTTAATTACTCTTAGGAATATAAAAAATAATCACAAACAATTTTATTAATAACGAATCACTTTTTTTAATAATACTCAGAAATAACATTCTCATATTATATTTCCAAGAAAAAAAAATATTTCTAGGACTAAAAAAAATATCTTTAAAACAAATGCCCCTTAAGCTTTTTTATGATTTGGGGATTTTTTGTTTAAAAAAAATTACCAAATGGGGGCATTCTATTTAGGGGTAAGTGATAAAAGTAATTACAATTTTATAAACAAGGGTAATAAATTTTTATACGACTTCGATTTATAAAGCCGTAATTACTTTTATGTATGTAAAAGTGATAACTACTTTTATGATTTATTCTTAAATAAGAATTAATTGAACTCCTAAATGGAAATCGATTCAAAAAGTAACCCTAAATGGTAATAAAAAACTAACTTTTATTTGAATTTTACAGACCCAAGCAACAAGTCGAACACCTTAATAACATTCATCATATCGATTGAAAAGTCTGAAATTCCATAAACATTAACAAAAAATAAAGGCTTTTGGAAATATATACATTCATAAAGACACTTGAAAATAATGTCTTCTTCACCTAGCAACATGGCAGAGTCATATATTGCAAATTAGAAATCTATATAGCAAAGTGAAACAGAAACACTAGAGATATATGATCTGTTAGCCACTATTCATGACCTTGGAATTGCACATAGAAGAAGACCCTTGTCGATGTGAAGCGTAAACATGACCTTGTAAGTCACATTTTGTGTTCTATTTGACAGTTTAAACCTGAAGAAACGAACAAGAGCCATTGCTACTATTTTCATCTGTCTGTATGCAAAGTCCTTCCCTAAGCAGATTCGAGGTCCAGCCTGCAATGACACCATTAATTAAAACATACATATATAGGGACAAGGGAGAAAATCAACTTACACTACTATAAATTACATCAATTCTTACACTATATTATAAATTTATATAAGATAATTTTATCTTAAAAATTATCATTGAATCAAAAGTTCTTATCATATAATTATATTTTATAAAATTTTATTGGGGACTTTTTTTTAGTCCTAGGTAAGAAACTAATCTAGGTTGTACGTAATTGTCGTTGGTCCAAAGGAATTTTACACATCGAAGAAATCGAATACAAATTCTCTCATTAAATAGATTATTTTCTCACATATAAATGCAACGGGATTTTATACCACTATGTCAAATCCTATTTAAATTGGATATATCTCAACCAAATACTTTATTATTAATAAAAATTTTACTTATTAAAAAATCTTATGTTAATCTAAAATTATTTAGTATCATATTGATGTGTAACAAAATTAATGTAATTAATATATATTTTTAAAATATATAAAAATAATAATCATTTGATTATATAAAACCTATAAGTGTTCAATTTTAATAAAATTTCACCCAAACAATAAAATTTATAATTCAATCATAAGATAAGTAAAAATCATGTTCTAAATAAAATAGGATAGTTGATAGTTTAAGTGTTAGTTTATCTTATAGTGGTGTAAATTGATCATTTCTTATATAAGGGATGAAGCAAGCATGTTAATTTAAAGGAGTATATGAAGGTACAAACATGGAAAGCTACGAATTTGAATGGCGATTCAGGTTGGAAAATTCCATTGTTGAGCCATCTTTCAGGACGAAATTCCTCAGCATCTTCACCCCAAATGGAACACATTCGACCCATACCATAGGCCAAATAGTACACTCCATCCCCCTTTTTCAGTTTGTGGCCATCAGGAAGTATATCATGTGCCTCTGCAGACCTCCCATCCTTGAATTTAAATCATACACCAAAGATAAGGTAATCAGAATCTACATATATAACAAGTAATTGCATCCTAACAGCAAATTTATATTAGAGTCACATGAAGTGAAAACTATGTAAAATTATATAGCATTTTACTTTATAACTTTTTTTTTATCAATGTTAGTTTGTTAGTTTTATAAAAAATATCAGTTTATACTGGTATTTATCATAAATCAACTATTTCAAAAACTTGGAGCATGTTTAGATTCTCGTTTTGGGTGCTCCAAACTCAGTCTGGCGAGTAAACTCAGTTATCTGACATGTTTTGTTATCCTCAAAACTCAAAAGTACGTTCTCACTCTTATATTTTTCCCGAAACAAAATTTCCATAAATGCAAGACCAAGGTTCCTTTTGCAAATTCAGTTTGCAAAATAAAAATTACTCCAAAATTAAGTTTGTCAACTTTAACCCAAACATGCACCTAATCTATCCGGTGAAGAAGACACATTAATGGTTTTATCTCTAACATGTTCCCTCAAACAAGAGCCCTCTGGGCTAGAAGCTGACATGAACATGTAAGGCCAACATTATCTTGTGTTAAATTTCAACTTTTATTAGAAGAATAAGGGAAATAAGAATCAAAACTGAGTATTTAGTCATAGAATCTCTGATACCTTGTCAAGAACTAAAACCTAACGTATCATGTAAAGACACATAAATCATGTCATCTCTATCTATTCCAAGCTATCTCTAATCTACAAGTGTTAACTAGAAATGTACATACAAACACAAAAATATTTCAGCAAGTAACCGATCTGGGATGATTGAGTTGGCTCAATCTCCCGAAGCAAGAATCAAATCAGATTATGCAACTATCAAAAGCACAATTAATTTGGATGATTATGTAACACGTGATAATGGTACTCTAATAAAAATTCTGTAGAGCAAGGAAGAGATAATTCAATATGCTTTTTAGAAAATTTTATAGAAGGTACCGCGGGGACTGCAGGGTAAAGTCTCAAGGTCTCTGTCAATGCTGCATGAAGATAATGCATTCTATCAAGGGTGTCATCTGTTATTTTGGCCACAAATTCTTCTATGTTTGGTTCACTTTCATGGCTACAACTACAAGTGACATCTCTCACTTCTTGCACAATCTTTTCCTCTATAAGAGGGTTCTTGCAGAGCATGTAGAAGAACCATGAAAGAGTGTTTGCACTTGTGTCTTTGCCAGCTATCATAAAGTTGAGAATTATATCCCTCAAGTACTGATCAGTCATAGTTTTTTGGTCCTTCTTGCTCTCAATCAAAAACCTTGATAGTATGTCCTCTTTGACATTCTGAAAATCAAAAGCAATCATTTGAATGTCATCAATCATCCTTAATTGTAACAAGTTCTAAAGCAGTAGAAAATTTTAAATTTGGAAGACCAGATGGTTCAAATGCAAGGATATCATGACAAGACTTTTTGGTAAATACCACATTATTTTCAGTCCATCTTAATCTGGCTCAGGTCAAAGATTTATATTATTGATGATTTTAATTAAAATGCATTACTATACAAATATTCTATCCAATCACAAATTGTCATGTGCTACTAATGATAACGGCTAAATATGAGTTATTTTTTATAATAAAAATATATTGAAAATATCTTTAAAAATATTTATTTAGTAGTTATTTTTGGCTTAAATGATAGGAATTGATATTTTTCTTATTTATGACTTGCAGATATGAAAAAGAGGAATTAAAAGTGAAAAAGATCCAGAAAAATATCAAAAATATGAATAAAGAATATTTTTTGCATCAGACTCAAGTTCACAATTATAAAAAAGGAGTCAACACAAGGAAAAAATACCACCATCACCTCGAAGACTCATAGCTCTCTAATGAATACATAGTGTCTCTAATAGAGGAAATCTTTCTTTTTTTCACCCTTCTTTCTAAACCCCTTTTCAAGTATAAGGCCCCTTATGATTGTACACTTCACATTTATCAATGCAAACAGGTGTTTTCTTTTCTATTATCATTTCTTACTTTTAATTTCATGCATCATTCATCCTTGTATCATCTTTGGGTTAGATGCTAGACAGAGGGTAATCCTTACTAAAAAAAAATAAGAAGGTTTTGCATGCATCTGTTTTAAGAATTAGTCGCTCGAAAGAGGATAATTTCTAATAAAACTAAAAGGAAGGGTATCCTAATAAAATTATTGCTAAACATAGAGTGATTGCATTATGCTCATGCATGCAAACATCTAGAATTAAAACTTCATGTATTTTATCTATTGAGTCTTTGCAAAAATATTTGGGAGATAGATAGGTAAGATAGGCTTATCATCCTGAGACATCAAGGGAAAGTATTTTAATAGATGTGGATAGAAAAAAAATTCACCAAACTGATAGAGAAAAACTAAAATAATACATCTTAGACAAATAAGGCATATTAGGTCTCAACATTATCAGATTTTGAAATTTATCTTTCTTTATTTTCATCTTAATCTTTTATTTTTCTTGTCTTTTACTTTTCTTGTCTTATCTTTTTTATCTTCTATTTTTTATCTTTATCATCTTTTAATTTAAATCTTTTCTCTTTTCTATCTTCTATTTTCATCTTTAAATCTTTTATCTTTTCTTTCAAATCTTTCTCTTATTTCCTATTTTTCTTTATTTATTATTATTTTCTTATCTCTTGCTTGTAAATTGGATTTACATTAATCTAAATACAAACAAAATTCATGTGAATTCGACAATTGAATTTTTGAGTACTTTATTAGTGATGACAAATTGATGCACTGCCAACAAGTTAACAAATAACTATTTTAAAAATCAATATAAGGTGACTTCTGTTCTGATTAATTGAAAGAGTAAGAATCTTTATATTAACAGTGATGTGATTGAAAATTAAACTCTATAATTAATATGCTAAGCACCACTCAATTTTTATTTACATGTGTTATTTATTCAAATGAAACACAAAGATATTGAGGGGGGAACAGAAGCAATTGATCTACTCACATATTCTTGCTGAAGTGCCAATTGTGCCTTTCTTGTCTTAATTACTCCATGGACAAAATCATCTATTATTTTCACGTTTCTCTTAAGGGTAGCTTCACAACCAATGTTAAGAAACCTCTTGAGCTTCCAGAAAGGATCAACATAGCGCCAATAAATCAAAGCATTTGACTCATCAAAGGCCTTCATGAACTCACTTCCCTCTTTGCTCGATCCATCCAAGCAATTCAATTCTGTTCCAAACCCAACTTTGAATATGGAGTCCAGAGTGCATCTCATTAGTATGTCCTAGAAAAATAACAAAATGTTTGCATCTGCATCACTTCTTTCAACTGAAAGATTATATGATAGTAACTGAAAAGAAAATTTGTTCAAATAACTCCTAATTCTAACCGATCTAATGTTAGCATTGTTTAACATACATATTTCTTTGGTCCACTTTTCTTATTGATGAAAGAATAAGCTATGAAATACTAGCTTAAAATTGATCATTGATGATCGTTCAAACAAAACCATGATCAAAACAAGCTTACTTAATAAGACTAAGCTGAAGAAGAGTAGAAGACACCTGAATGGTTTTATTGGAGAAACTAAAATGCATAAGTTGATTTTAGTTCACGGGTGAAACTTAATTCATTTTACCTTCTTATTCTCTTATCTGATAAGTGCATGTGAAAAAGTTTATCCAAACAGAATTCGAAACAAAAATTTCAATCCTTCCACAATCATATACTATGTGTTCTAGGAAAATACAACCACTCACTTGCATATCAAAAACCTGACCCTGATGGGAAAATTCTGAGATAACCCTGACCAACTTAGCAGCATTCCTTCTAAAGACAGAACAACTGAAATCTCTAAGAACCCTTGTGGAGAATTCAAAACTTGCAAGCTTCCTTTGCTGCCTCCACTTGTCACCATCAACGGCAAAAATCCCCTCACCAAAAAGATCAGTCATAATATCCTGGTTATACTTGCCTTTTGAGTACTTATCAAAGTTGGTTTTCAGTATGTGTTCGACATTTCGCGGGTCTGCGGTGTACAACTCGCTTTGATCCGGAGCCAGTAGCCGAAAAGTTGGATTAGTTTTGGCCAGTTGAGCTTGGTAGTCATGGAGTGTGTTGAAGTATAATAGCTGGTTAAACACTGTGCCTTTTACTGGAGCATAATCAGGGTCCCCTATTGATTTTCCTATAATTATGGTTAACATGATGAAACAAAAGACTAGGAAGATACCCAGAAAAGAAAAGGCTATCAAACTCAACAGGGTGTGCAAAAAATCCATCTTTGTGTGTGCCTTGTTTCTCTTCAGAGGTTTTGATCAAAGAAAAGGTGGAGTTACTGTGTTGGTAGTTGGTACAGCTCCAACACCAAAAGACAAGCATTGAAGACAAAGTCAATGACCTCTTATTAGAGGTCAACACGGGGCTTCCTATACTTGTGTTCTGTCTCAACCCTGTAGTTTTGGTTCTTTGAATTTTACTGTAACCCTTTCTAACACAATTTTTCTCTATTAGTTTTATAAACCCTCTGATTACTGAATTCCATATTTCTCTATTTTTAATTCACTTTGTTATCATTGTAAATGCTAATCTAGGAAATAGGTCAGCACAAGGCTTTAATATTGCAATGACAATCACAATAATAATGAAAAACAAAAGTGTGGTAAAGTCATTAACCTCAACCTCTTAAAATTTGTCTTTGCCTTGGCGGATTGCTAACTAGAGCCGGCCAAATGGGCTTGGGCTTGTGGGAACCCCGTGAAACCCACAACACACATGATATGGGCCTTATTTTTTAGAGTTTGTTTGTTTTGCAGTTTTTTAGTCCGGTTTGTCGGGTTAACCGGGTTTACCAGAGGGGGCACAGGTTTTTTTTAAACTCACATAATTAATATATATATATATATATATATATATATATATATATATATGGGTTAGTTTAGTAAAAATAAACATAATAAAAAAACTATAGGGCAAGTGAAGAGACTAAGTGGCCCAAACTTTGGATTTAGACTCGACACTTGGCAAATTAAGTACTTTCTTTATAGTTGGTTGAATAATGTATTGATTTAGCATAGATTGATTAGTGCTTGAGTGTTGATTAAGTAAAGATGATGTAGAGAAATGCTTTTCAAGTGATTTAAGAAGATGCAAATTATGTTTGTATTTTGGCGATAATAATTAAAAAAAATTGAATTATGAATACAAGAATCTAAATTTAAAAAGTAATTTTAGTATTCAAAGAATCTTTTTTCATAATCTTATTTTTAATTATTAAACTCCTTTCTTTTACGAAGTTCAATATTAATAAGATTAGTAAATATTTATTTGTTTGATTTTTTTTTATTAGACAATTCACATTGTTTTTTAAAATGGGTCCAAATTTAGATTTTTAATTTATTTTATTTTTTTATAATGCGGACTAGTCTGTTTAGCTTGCAAGTTAAGCAGTGGGGGTGCAAGTTTGCTAAAAAAGAATCCATTTGAATTGAAGGTTTCATGGGTTACAAATTTGGTCACATGGCCAACTCTAGTGCTAACAAAACCTTGAGTTTTGGGAGTGTTGAACAGCTAGCAAGAGTTTAACATGAACTCACCCCAAACTTGACAAAATAGTAATGGTTTTAAGTTTTAACCAATGAAGCATAGACACTGCTCTTCTTGTTTTAAGTGCCACTTTGTTGGATTGTTTTTGACATTTATTTATGTTAGATTAGTTATTATCAACTGTTTAATTTTAAAAAAAATTCTTAAGTCCATACAACTCAAATGTTTGACCTAACACCTCTTTATGAACTAGATTTAGTTTTATTATTTTTGGACTTTTAGAAAGTTAACATAAAATTAATATAAAATATTAAAAAGCAATATTTCAACATCTTTTGTTGAGAGTTAATATCAATATTCAATAGCATTAAAAAAAAACTTAGAAAGTTGGCTTAAGAAGGTAGGTAAATAGACCCTTCTTTGAATTAAAAAAAATCATCTTATTTTGAAAGAAAAAAAAGTTATTAAAAAAAGTTCTTTTATTCTAAAATAATATCTTTCAATGTTTTTTTTTTAAAATTAAAGTAACATCTATTATAATTTTTAAGATTTAATTGACATAACAATTTCATAGACTCATATAATATGTGTCATCATCATTCAAGTGTGTATCATGTGTCACATAACTCATGGGTGTCAAATGAAAATAAATTCTTACTATTTTTTTCATTCATTTCACAAGCATTCAAAAAGATGAAAATGATACACACTTTATGAAAAATTATATTAATTTTTTAAAGACTTAACAATAAAAGAAATTGAGAGAAAGAAAATGAAAAGAATCTTTATTCGTGTTATACCTATGACATGATCTAAGTAATTTTAATTATAGAATAAAATGGCAGCCCGTGAAAATTAAATTCACAATTTTATCTTATACTAAACAGTGCGGTTTGAGCTTGGGCGGTTTCGAACAAATTCAAATTCTCAGAACACTCATCGGATCCGAAAATGGACGGAAACCCTAAACGAGAATGGTCCCTCAACGACTTCGAGATCGGAAAGCCTCTCGGAAAAGGCAAATTCGGCAGAGTCTACGTCGCCAGAGAAGTCAAGGTTTCATTCTCCTCACAAATTTCAAATCTCCCAAACAAATTAGGTTTTCAAGCACTTTGGAATCTTCAAATTGGACAATAAAAATCACTGAACAAATTTGTGTAATTATTATTATTTTTCATTTGTTTGGTTTTTGCAGAGTAAATTCGTGGTTGCATTGAAGGTTATTTTTAAGGAACAGCTTGAGAAGTACAGAATTCACCACCAGCTGAGGAGGGAGATGGAGATTCAGTTCAGCCTGCAGCACCAGAACGTGCTTCGTCTCTACGGTTGGTTTCATGACTCGGAGCGCGTCTATTTGATTCTCGAATATGCTCACAATGGGGAGCTTTACAAGGAGCTTAGCAAAAAAGGGCATTTTAATGAGAAGCAGGCTGCAACGGTAACCCTTTCTTACTGTCACTCAATGTGTGTCTGTGTATGCCTGTTTTGAATATTCTGTTCAGTGTATGCTTTGGTGAATGTTCGTAAAATTGATTTTGATGTGAAGTAATTTATGATTGGATGTTGCAGTGTCAAGGTTTTGGAGGTCTCTGCAATCGCAGTGCGACTGCATTGGTAGCGTTTGTCCCCTATTTCTTGCAATATCAAGGATTGTGATAATTTTTTAAAAACCTTGTTACTCTAAAAGCATGTTAATAGTCGTGAACTTAGTGCAATTTTTTTTATCCAAGGCAATAATTGCCTGAAGGTTCTTCACCTCAAAATCAATTTTGGATCCAAAATCAATTTTTGAATGTCAGACCCAAGATGTAAATATGTACCTAAAATCACTTAACTTGTATTTTAACGTGGTTTTGGATAATTGATCGCTTAACCAAACATGCACTTATTCTCTGTTTGTTTTAGATTTTGGTAGAATTGAATTTGGTGAAATTCAGTTTCAATATTGTTGGACCTGATTGTGATGTATGCTTAAATTAAACTTGATTATAAGTTTTACATTGGAAGGTGTGCTATGGTGTGTCAAGGGAGTGTTTGGTTTAAGAAAAAAATTTGTTTTCGTTTTATTATTCTGTTTTTACTGTTTTCTACACAAAATTTTGAAACCATGACATAAAAGTGGTGACAAGGTGTGAAAGTTTATTGGTTTTACTTGTATATTATGGGTACTTAGTCAAATAAGGCTGGTTTCTTGACTTGGTTTTACCTAGAGTAGTGACTTATGATGTTGTGAAGGTTCATCTTGTGTAACCTTTTCATTTCTACATGATACCCTTCCTGATTTTAATGCCATTCTAACTAACTATTGATAATGCTTTGATCTGGCCTTCTTTTGGAGGTAGCTTAACTGTGTCTTAGTTGCTGAATGATTAACATTTTCATTGGTTCTAGCCTTCTAGGCATTGTGTTAGATTATTGGGTTTTGACTTTTGAGACAAAAATGAGGGAGAGCATAAAGAAGCCATAGTTTGTTCAGTGAGAAATTAATTAAATAACTGGAGAGATTGGATGGTAACAGAGCAGAACTCTTCTTTACAATTAATTAAGTACTATCAAGTTATGATATGCTTGTTATTATGTGGCTGTAGAACTTATTGTATTGAAATGCTGTGAAATATGGAACCATAAAGAAATTGAGTGAAAATGCATTAGAAATTTTTCTTAGTGGGATTTATGTTATATTCTATGCTTGTCACTAAACTACTTTTTTTTTTTAAGCAAGTCTTGTGTATTTTTGTATTATGTTGAGTCGTAACTTTCTTTCATTTGAAAATTTTAGTATATTTTAAGCCTCACAAAGGCATTGGCATATTGTCATGAGAAGCATGTTATCCACAGGGATATCAAGCCTGAAAATTTGTTGCTTGACCATGAGGTATGCTTTCTCTTCTTTTACCTCTTTTTATGTTCCTATTGCCCATGCTAATAATGTGTATTTTTCTTCACTTGACATCAACTTATGGCAACACAACTCGATGAAATTCAGTTACCTGCACAATACTAAGTATACAATATTTTGCAGTTCATTTCAATCATTTATTATTCCGCCTCCTCACTGATGTTTTTGAAAAATTTACAGTCCTGCCTACCATATTCGCTTTGTCATTTTTTTTCCTTCCTAGCTCTGCTCCGCATTCAAAAGAGATGAAAACAAATGAAGCAAACTTGCACTGAGAATGTTGCTTATTGTAGATATATGATGAAAACCACTTAGCAACTAATTGGAACCATTTATTTTTTAGCTTTAGGGGGAACTTGTATAATTAAATTGATAATGGCTTGGTTTCAGGGTCGTCTTAAGATTGCAGACTTTGGTTGGTCTGTACAGTCTCGAAGCAAAAGGCATACTATGTGTGGAACCTTGGATTATTTAGCACCCGAAATGGTTGAAAACAAAGCTCATGATTACGCAGTTGATAACTGGACTCTGGGTATCCTTTGCTATGAGTTCCTTTATGGTGCTCCTCCATTTGAGGCTGAGAGTCAAGTTGATACCTTCAAAAGGTATGGAAGTTCATGAGACTTCTATATAGTGTGTAGTTTATCATCATAAATTAAATGCCACTTTTGCAATGCATATTTAATGTATTTTATATTTGTGCAGGATAATGAAAGTTGACCTAAGTTTCCCTTCTACTCCTAATGTTTCTTTAGAAGCCAAAAATCTTATTAGTCGAGTAAGTTCTTATCTATATATATTTAAATTTTATATCCAGGCAAAAGCATATCCTTTCAGAGAACAGATTTAGTCCTTCTTCTTACTGCAATCTGTAAATTGATGCAGCTGCTGGTAAAAGACTCTTCACGAAGGCTCTCACTTCAGAGGATAATGGAGCATCCTTGGATAACCAAGAATGCAGATCCCAAGGGTGTCTGCAACTAGTGTAAACTTTTTGTAGAGGAATTAGAGCTGAATTTTTCATCTGATATTGCAATGTAATGAAATATTTTTTAAAATTTTCAGAATTCTAATCTATTATCAACTTGAACGACACTGTCCATTGCTATGGGGATTAGGAAGGTTACGAATGTGCAGAATTGTTAGTGGCTTTAAGAATTCTCTGTTGTGGTGACAATATTGTATATACAGAATCATATTTGTACATTCAGAGTTTCAAAATTAATTTCATATCATAGCACGTGACATTCTATATGGTTGAAAAGGTATAAACATTAAAGTAGTACTACGTATTTTCGCCACACTTTTTATTCTTGTTTTTTCATTCTATCTCTTTTTATCATATTATTATATATTTTTAACTAAATTGCAATTTTAAACTTCCTATAATTTTAAATTTGTAATTTTATTCTTTTATTTTTAAATCAAGACATTTAGTTTTCTTATTTTTCAAAATAAGCAATTTTGTTCATTTTGTTAATTAATTATTAGTTAATCATTCAAAGTTAAATATTGACTTTGATGTGACATATTGGTATTGATATAAAGTTTATATAAGTTGTTTACATGATGTTTATATAAAAAAAGATAAAATGAAATGAAAAATAAAAAAATGTCTTATGATACTTATGTTTTCATGACTATTTATAGATAAGACAATAAATTTATATTAACATTATTTTTTATGTATCATTAGTAAAAAATTATTAAAATTTTTTAAATTATCAAAAATTATAAATTAAAAATATTTAATATATAAATCTTTTAAATTTCACTTTATATAATTTTATATGTTTTTATTTGGAATAGTTTATATTTTTTATCAGTCTAAAATTAAATTTTATAAATTAATATCTAAATTATTTACATAATTTTTTTATAAATTGATTTTAATATACAGATTATTTTTACTCTAATTATTTAAGTAAAATTATAAACAATAAAATATTTGCTTTAACTATATTAACATTATTTTTTATATATAATTAGTCAAGAGTTATTAATTATTTTAAAACTTTCAAATTTTATAAATTAAAAAATATTTAATATATAAATCTTTAATTTTACATGAATAATTAGAGTAAAATAATTTGTATATTAAAATCAATTTAAAAATTATGTAAATAATTTTCATATTAATTTATGAAATTTAATTATAAATTGGTGAAATAAAACTAAAATATATAAATTATTTAAAATAAAAACATATAAAATGAAATAAAATAAAATAAAAAAGACTTATATATTAAATATTTTTCAATTTATAAATTTTGATAATTTAAAAAAATTAAAAAATCTTTATTAATGATACATAGAAAAAATATTAATATATTTAACTAAACAAAAAAAATGTGTTAGTGATTTATTTCCTTATTTATAAATAAAAGTTCATGAGTTCAATTCTTATTAAGATATTTTTTATTTTTCACTTCATTTAATCTTTTTTTTCATAAATGTCATGTTTTCTTATTTTAAAAAATAGGAAGACCAAAGTTAAAATTTAGTGCCTATATTTTTATCTTTTCTTATTCAATTTTGAATTTGATTTATTATTTAATTTTTAAAAAAAAATTCAAATTTTTAATCTTGATACAATATCGAATTTAAGATATCTTTTATTAGATAAACTGAACTTTGAGATGAAGAGATATATTTCGTACGAATTTATTGTATATAATCTTAAAAAATCTTAATCTAAATTTGTTTTTTAAATTTTGACGCAACACATTAATAAATTTTATTAATTTCTCTTAATTTAAACAATTTATATCAATAAATTTTATCTTTTTTAAGTTATTTTTATCTAATAAAATAAAATAAAAAAGTATTATTAATAATTTTATCTAATATTCTCTTAAACTTGCTTTAAATTATTAGTTAAAAATATTTTTGTTAATAAAATTTAATTTAAAGATGCCAAGTACAAATTTACTAGTTAACATTAAAAGGAAGCAGCCCTTTTTTTCTATTTAAAATCTTTCAAATTCAGAGTTTCATAGAAACATCCTTTTAAGTCTTAAAATACGACAAAAGGACTTCATAGCAATAGAAAATCAAATAATCCTATCATATATTGAAATAGATACAATCCAAAACACTTAGTTAAGATATAATTTTTCTATTATATCATTAAATACTAGAAGAGATATATTAGATACTAACATATATAATCAAAAGTTAATTATCAGATAAAGATTTTCATAACCTACCATATATTAAAATAGTACAACCGAAATTATTTAGATTCAAAAAGATATTATCTATTTATATTTTTTATATCATTAAATGCTAGTAGAGATATATTAGATACAATCAAAATTGATTAGATAAAGATTTTTCTTACTATTAACAGAAATCCTATCATATATTGAAAAGGACATTTAGATTCAAATTAAGAAAGTGATAGCAAAAGTTGTCATCATTAAGTTCTCAGAGATAATAGATAGAGAAATTAACAAATAAAGATAAAGATTTGTTATCGAAAAAGAATTTCAAGCGCACCTAAATCACATTCACATATATAAATATATCCTCCGTTGATAGTTGTTGTATTCTTTGGTTCCAAATATTTGTCATTAGAATGGCGCCATTGTCACATGACGAATTGCTTGAGATATTCTCTCGATTACCAGCAAAAGCCATCTACAAGTTCACGTCCACCAGCAAGTCATTCTCAAAGTTACCAAAGGAAACATATTTTGCATCGAAACATGTTGGTTAATTTTGAAAATCGAGATAATCCTGGATAAATCTGAAGTCGTGTATAAACACTTTCAGATTGAATCAAATTTCGGGGTTCAACCAAAATTGTTCAATCGGATAAAATCAGAAGATTATAATTCAAGAGTTTTGTTTTGGTCTTGTGAGTTTTTCACCCGTTATGCTTTCTGAACCAGGATGATTATTTATAATCAAAGAACAGGTGGCTATTGGCGGTTGATGGAAGTTATTTATTTTTTAAAAATTGCCGTTGATGGAAGTTTTAGTAACTTCCAACCGTTGATGGAAGTTTTAGTAACTTCCATGTAACTTCCAACCTTTGCCTAAACCGAACATCTCGTTATTACATTAAAACAAGCGTGCACTCTTATTTTAACACAATAAAGAGATCAATTACACTAAAATGTCCAACAAACCTCCCCCATTTTAGTGTAATTACCGATCAAATCACCAAAGTCATAACATACCACAAACTACTGCATAGATGAAATATCGTGACGATTGAATTTCATCTTAGCAAATTACACGTTTCAAATATTCGAATATCAGGGTGTCACTAAGGATTGAACCCTTTCTATTCATAATGAATACATGAAGATAATCTGCACAATAGTTTATAACATTACTCTTGCTCGACACTAGTTTTACTAGCCTGTGTCCCTATCCTTCATAAGCATATCAAAGCCAAGTCCCAGCTTCTTGAAGCGGCTAAACTTCATGCTTATATAGGTAGTCCTTTTCTTTCTTGCACCTGCAAATGCAATTTTTCAAAAGAACCATTGAGAAGTTATACTTCAACCTCCTTAACTTGCAGAACCGAACACATACCTTTTGGGATACTTTCGATGATGTGTTCCAATCTCTACATGTTAAGCTTTCCACATTGAATTCAGCACCTAATGTCATATTAGATGGGAATTGGGTATCTTAACATAAGAGATTTCAGATGGACTTTAATCCTAATCCCACAGCCGACCTTTTTACGAGATCTCTACTTAACCCTTTGGTTAAATGATCGACCAAATTATGCTGAGTTCTCACAAACTCCACTGATATCACACCATGCATGATTAACTCCCGAACCATGTTGTGTCTAACACCCAAGTGTCTAGACTTCCCATTATACACTTGACTATATGCCTTAGCCAAAGTTGCCTGACTATCACACCTGATAGACATGGGAGGTATAGGTTTGGGCCACAATGGAATCTCATAGATTAGATTTCTTAGCCACTCAGCTTCTTTACCAGCTGCTGCTAAAGCTACAAATTCAGATTCCATTGTTGAATTTGTAATGCAGGTCTGTTTCTTGGATGCCCAAGAGATAGCACCTCCTCCAAGGAGGAATACCCAACCACTTGTGGATGAATAATCCTCCATATTGGTTATCCAACTTGCATCAGAGTAACCTTCAATAACCGAAGGAAATCCAGTATATGTCAAACCATAATCAATGGTTCCCTTTAAGTATTTGAATACTCTATTCATAGCTTGCCAATGATGAGAACTAGGATTACTTGTAAACCTACTGAGTTTAGCAACAGCATAAGCTGTATCAGGCCTAGTACTAATCATTGCATACATGAGTGATCCTATCGCCCTTGAGTATTCAAGTTGAGACACTGCTACACCTTTATTAGGTAATAGCTTCAGGTTAGGATCAATGGGAGTACTTACCGGAGAACAATCTTTAAAATTAAATTTCTCCAATATCTTCTCAATATAATGTGATTGAGAGATGGAAATACCATTGTTTCCACGTTTGATCTTTATTCCTAAGATCACATCCGCCTCCCCCATATCTTTCATATCAAACTTAGAAGACAAAAATGCCTTAGTTTCATCAACTTGATCTTGGTCGGTACCAAAGATCAACATGTCGTCTACATACAGACAAATGATAACTCCTTTGCCATGACTATCAAACTTGCTGTATAGACATTTATCTGCTTGGTTTATAACAAAACCACTAGACAACACAACCTCATCAAATTTTTGATGCCATTGCTTAGGCGCTTGTTTCAAGCCATAAAGAGATTTCATCAGTTTACACACCTTATTTTCATTTCCTGGCATAACAAACCCTTCAGGTTGTTTCATGTATATCTCTTCATCCAATTCACCATTTAAGAATGCAGTTTTCACATCCATTTGGTGAATCACCAGATTGTGGATAGCAGCAAGTGCTAACAACAGTCTAATAGTGGATATCCTAGCAACAGGAGCATATGTATCGAAAAAATCAATACCCTCCTTTTGCCTAAAGCCTTGGATAACCAATCTGGCTTTGTACTTGTCAACAGTACCATCCACTTTCATCTTTCTCCTAAAGATCATCTTACATCCTAATGGCTTACATCCAGGAGGTAAGTCAACCAATTTCCAGGTATTATTTTGCATGATGGAATCCATCTCACTTTGGATTGCTTCTTTCCAGAATACAGCATCCCTTGAAGCCATTGCTTCACTAAAAGTCTTTGGGTCTTCCTCAACATTAAGGCAATATTGATATTGAAATTGAATATCATTCCTTGACCCTTCAACCAAATAGAGTTTAAAGTCATCACCAAATGACTTAGCCTTTCTTACTCTCGTACTCTTTCTAGTTTCAGTACTAGTTGAAGGTATATCCTCAATATTAACTGAGACTTTCGACATGGAATTCATGTCCTTTGGCCTAGGTATAGATGTAAACCTTTGTTCATCAAAGATAGCATCCCGTGACTCTATAACCGAGTTCACAGCAACAGAATCATTAGATTCTAGCACATAGAATCTATATGCTTTAGAATGTTCAGCATATCCAATAAATATGCAATCTATACCTCTTTCACCTATGGTTTTCCTTTTAGGTTCTGTAAGCCTGACTACAGCCCTACATCCCCAAATTTTGAGATAACTCAAATTTGGTGTCTTTTTGTGCTAAAGTTCATATGGGGTAACCTTATTCCTTTTGTTAGGAATTCGGTTCAACAAGTAACAGGCTGTCAACATAGCCTCACCCCAAAATCCTTCACTTAAACCCGAATAGGATAACATGGAATTCACCATTTCTTTCAAGGTTCTATTCTTCCTTTCGGCTACACCATTTTGTTGTGGTGTATAGGGAGCTGTAGTTTGATGTATTATTCCAGTAGATTGAAAATAAACCAGATCATAATACTCACCTCCCCTATCCGTACGAAGAGTTTTGATTAGCCAATTTTGATGAAGTTCTACCTCTTTCTTATAAATTTTAAATTTATCAAGAGCTTCATCTTTTGTATTTAATAAATATACATAACAATACCTTGATGCATCATCAATAAAAGTAACAAGATATTTTTTATGACCTAATGATGGAGTAGCATGCAAATCACACAAATCACTATGAATAAGGTCTAAGACTTTAGTCTCACTTTTAACATCCTTAAAAGGTTTCCTAGTGATCTTGGTCAACATGCAAGTTTTGCATTTTTCAATGTTCATATCAAAAGGAGGAATCATACTTGTTTTTGACATATCTTTTAATCTTTTGTAATGAACATGTCCTAATCTAGCATGCCAAATTTCTGATTTTGTCATATTAGTTATAGAACTACACGAGGCCATACAAACAGATTCATGAACAAAAGGAACATCAATGTTTAATTTAAACATTCCATTACAACGATAACCAAATCCAACAAACGAACCATGTCTTGACAAGATGTACTTGTCACTTTCAAGTACTTGCTTGAAACCACAATTATTTAAAACCATACCAGACAATAAGTTCTTACGAATACCAGGTACAAATAAGACATTATCCAAATACAAACTTTTTCCGGAAGTAAAAACTAAATTAACACAACCTAATCCTAGGATTGGTTCAGTTGCAACATTGCCCATCTTCACAATAGAGCCATCATCGATTGGTCTAAATTCCTTGAACCAACGACGATCTTTGCACACATGGCTTGTTGCTCCCGAATCAAACCACCAAGCAACGTCATCATCCTGCACATAGAATGCATCAGATATTAGTGATACATAATTCGAATTCGTATTCGAATTAAAATTATTCACTACAATCTGACCTTGTTGCTTTTCAGGATCATTAGACCCACTTGGACCAGCCTTGTTCTTTCCTTTGAACACCCGGCAATCCCTCTTTAAATGACCAGGTTTCCCACACTTCCAACATGACAATTTTGTCTGTTTGTTTGGACCTTTGTTCTTATTTCCTTGAAATTTTCGTTTGTTACCTTTAGCATTGTAATTTTGCTTAACTGTTCCACTTTCCTCTACCATATTAACGGAAGAGGAACCTGCTACGGTTTTATCATTGACTTTGTCAATTTCCTGAGCCCTTAGCGACTCCTCAATCATGAAATGACTGCCGAGTTGAACCAGAGTCAACTCTTCCTTCATATGTTTCAAGGTATGCTTGAAGTCTTTCCAAGAAGAAGGCAGTTTATCAATTATAGATGAAACTGCAATGGATTCATCCATTTTCAAATCATGTTGAGTAAACTGACCCAAAATCCGCAGCAGTTCATTATATTGCTCCATAACAGGCCTCGAATCAATCATTTTGTAATTAAAGAAATTACTAACTAAGAATTTGTTACTTGAGGCATCTTCTGCCATATACTTGGATTCAAGAGAGTCCCATAATTCCTTAGCAGACTTAACATTTTGATAAATATCAAAGAGAGAGTCAGACATACCGTTCAGAATGTGTCCACGACAAATGTAATCGTCGTTCTCCCATTTCGAACGCTTCCTTGTTTGATCCAGAGTTTCGCCTTCCATATACACCGGCATCGGTGTACTCAGCACATACACCACATTCAATGTTGTCAAGAGAAAGTGCATCTTCTTCTGTCATCTTCTGAAATCCTGCCCTTCAAACTTGTCCAACTTCGCAAACTTGCTTGTCATCTTCGAACTATCGTTCGTCATCTCGAAAGAATTTGATTCAATCTTTTGTTGGTTAATTTTGAAAATCGAGATAATCCTGGATAAATCTGAAGTCGTGTATAAACACTTTCAGATTGAATCAAATTTCGGGGTTCAACCAAAATTGTTCAATCGGATAAAATCAGAAGATTATAATTCAAGAGTTTTGTTTTGGTCTTGTGAGTTTTTCACCCGTTATGCTTTCTGAACCAGGATGATTATTTATAATCAAAGAACAGGTGGCTATTGGCGGTTGATGGAAGTTATTTATTTTTTAAAAATTGCCGTTGATGGAAGTTTTAGTAACTTCCAACCGTTGATGGAAGTTTTAGTAACTTCCATGTAACTTCCAACCTTTGCCTAAACCGAACATCTCGTTATTACATTAAAACAAGCGTGCACTCTTATTTTAACACAATAAAGAGATCAATTACACTAAAATGTCCAACAAAACAGACACAAAACTCATTGCTAAGGGATGACACATGTTTCTTCATTCAACCAGACATCACTCAGTCATACAATGTCCATGTTGAATTCCACCCTTTACCTGGGGAGGAGCTCTCATCTGGGGTGCCTCAATCCTCTCTCGAATTCTTGTCTAACTCGGCCAAGATTTTGAGTTCTAGCAATGGCTTGATTCTTTGTCGCGCCACCGGCGAGAATGAAGTGAAGCTGTTCATTACCAACCCAGCAACACAATCCTGGTTGCCTATTCCCACCCCTGGTGAGTATAAACAAAATGGTACAAGTATTGGTGCTGTTGATCTCAAGATTGTTCTTGAATGTGATGACAAAGATGATTACATGGTGTATCTTTTTTATGACAACTTAGTTGATTGGTCTTCTTCAAATTTGGATTGCAAAGTTTATCATTCCAATGAAGGAGTGTGGAAATCAAAGCAAGAAAGATTTTTTACTGGCAGTAGGAAACTGAAATTTGACATGCCTGTTCATCACAGAGGAGCTGTTCACTTCATCTCAGATTGTTTTCCTTCCTGGAACAAAAAAAGTCCTTATTTCAGGCCATACATTATGTCATACAATTTTGAGAGTGGAAATTCAAGAATGCTGAGAGTTCCTAAAGAAGCAAGAAAGGGTTCTCATGACTTGACTTGTGACATGGGGATTTTCAAATGGGGAAAAGCCACTGATCCAAATCAATCAATTTGTTTGGTGAGGCTGAGGAAGCATGTGTTCACCATATGGACTTTGACACACTATGAGACAAGTGAGTGGAGAAGGGTTTTGAAGATAAGAGTGAAAGCAATGGTGAAGGATCATCCTATTATAAGAGTAAAGGGCTATGCAGTTTTGAATGGTGATCTTTTGGTCTTTGCCACTGAGAAGAAGGTCTATGGCTGTGGTTTGAAAGATATGAGGATTCAGGAAATCTGTGATCATGAATTTGACTTCAATGTTCTTCGCTTCACTTCATACAAGGACACTTTGCGCACATTTGGTACTGGTGCTGGAACTTTGCCTCTTTCTCTGCACACGTGTGGTACTAGAGCTGGAACTTTGCCTCTTCCTTCACACAAGCAGTTTTGGTAGTTTATAGTATTTTGTTAATTTTACTTTTGTTGCATTTGAGGGACAATATGCAGACATAATGTGACTTTTGTTAGTTTATATGCTTTTAATTTGTTGCTTTACATGTTTCAATCCATGTCAATTCAATATAAAATTACATAATACGGTTTCTGTTTCCATGCTTGACTCATTTACCAAATTTTATGGAAGTTGTGATAAAGGTCATATATTTTATGGCTTTGAGGATCTTGGCAATAGCATTCTTTTTTCTGTTGGTGAGCCACTGTCATGCCTTAAAAATGGAAATATAAGTTCCTTGCCCAATTTGCATAATTAAACGTCATCACATTATAGCAAAAAAGAGTTAGAGAATATAGCTACCTTCATATAAGATATTTATACACACACAAAAAGTCAAAAAGTAAGGCAAAATTCAGCAAGACTTACTGGTATTATGTGTCTTCTGTACTAAAATGAATGAAATTTTCACCCTATATTTTAACTTCAAAGTATTGCAAATATACCACAAAATTTTACGTGAAATCAGGTCTCCTAATTTGTGTATTCTATTTCTATTTCTATGCATTTTTTTAGCAAAAAAGAGCAAAGGTCGAGAGAAGTAGGAATTGACATTCCAATTATGTTGGCACTCCAATTCAAACCGCCCAGTTAAAAGAATCCAACTTAAATATATATATACATAAAGATAGAAAGTAAAACAATTGGGGACCAAACCAAACTTAAAGGAGAACAACTTCCAAAAGGACTGCACTTTTCTATAACATAAACTTTCTTTAGTCTACTGTTTCAGCCTTATGGCAATTGACCAGTATCAAATGATTCCTCTCTTACTAGTGTTAGTACTCAACTTCTTTCTATCGATGCCAAAGTGATATTAGTATTGGAGGGAGATTGGTAAAATAATTGATGCTCTGCCAACTATCTGTTAACTTTTTCTTCCATGGCCTTAAATATGTATCTAAATAAAGCATTTTGGGATGAACAATAACTGCCACGGATGATTTGGATGAAAAAGTGGTCCACTTTAGGATAAAATCACAACTTTTAGGAAAATGTTTGATAAGCATCTAATATAATATCTAACACCTAGATAAAAAGTAAAAAAAAAAAAGAGAAAAAAAAAATAAGTATTATAAATTTTATAATGTGATAGGAAAAAATAGATAAAGAGAAATTAAAAATGATGATAAGGTGTTTCGAATAAAAGGTGATTTAAATGTTATTACTCCAACTCTAATGATGGATTCCATTCAAACCGGAAATTAAATCATTTGTGCCTATAAATTTTTACATTGGATATCCTGTACAAAAATTTAATCCAGATTGTTGAGTAACTTTTGATGGGTCTCTTCTTTCTTATCATATAATATTTAAGAATACTTATTATTTTTTTAATGCTTGAACTTGAGTTTTTAACTTATTTTTTTAATGAGTCTCATTTTGTCTTTTCATTCAAACAAGATCCTTTTTTTTTACGTGAACAAGATCCTTATTCTAACTTGGAATTTTATTTATTTATTTAATATTCAGGCAACATTGGTTATAGTTACTTATATAAGCTATAGGAACTCATTTATTCTATTGATATTTTGGTCTTTAAAAAAAAGTTGCTTAACTTTGAAAACCTACGCAAGCAATTGTACTGAAATTGTTGCTCGTGCAAAAGTTTTTATAATTTGAAATTTAATGATAATGTAAAAGACTTTGTTACAATCCATCCATATATTATTTATTCTCTTCAAAATTCTAAATAATTATAATAATAGAAATTTATAATTTTGTTAGAAAACAATTATCATTTGCGAGAATGTCTCTCAACCATCAACCTAGAAATAAAAAACGCTATTAGTATTATTTTTTCGGACATGGACAATATTTAACAATTTCTTAAAAAAAAAAAAAAAACTCGTAACAATGTCAGTACTCAGAATATTGTATTTCTATATTCACTTTTTCAAGACTGAAAGTTTAAATAGTTATTCCCTCTTTTTCTATATAAAACACTCAAGAAAAATATTAGTGATATTCTCTTATATTTATTTAGATATTTTTTATGTGATTGGTTAAAATTTATTAAAAATTATTAATTTTGATAAGTTTTATTTTTCATTTAATCTTTTTCTTTCTTGATTTATATTAAATAAGAAATGAAACCTATCAAAATTGATGTTTTTTAATAAATTATAATCAATCATAAAAATTAAAGTATTCAAAAGAAAATATTAAAGAAAGTATTACTAATATTTCTCAAGACTTAATTATCTAATTTATCAAATTAAAAAATAATTAATTTAATTAATAAAAAAAAATTACATTCACTTTTTTTCTGTATTTAAGACTTAGTAGAGTCCCTTAGGATAAAATGTATTTATTTCTTTGATATCCCTATGTGAATACTTAATAGCGTTAATTGAAAGTGTTAGCTTGTAGTGAAATGTAACAAAAAGCCTTCAAGTTAACCCTATTCTCATAATCCTTTCCTTCCACCACCACTGGATCCTTCTTTTTCTATTTGTTTCCACTTAATTTCCCATCCAAAGCTTGACAAACAACATTAATTATGATTATTGATTTTGATTTTCCAACACTTTTTTAAATAAACATTGAAAAAACATCTCATTGTACTTTTGGTTTTGTGATATGCAATAACGATGTCGAGGGGTATAAACATAACGATTTTGGTGAACTTTGTTTGGGATAATCGAAATCATTGTGATGTATAGATTGTTTTATTTTATTTTTACACGATGTTCATTATGCATGTTGGTCTCCTTTTGACGGTGAATAGTAAAGTTCATTTTTTTTTTTACCTTCATGTCCTGGGTTTTGGGAATCCAGGATGCACCAAAACGGGGTACGGGAATGGGATGGAAAATTTTGAGATACGGGTAGGTTAGAAAATAACAAATTTTTTAAAATAACTGAAAAATTAATAAAAAAACATGAGAAATAAATAACAATACTAGTATATTATAAAGATGATCTATTGGTCTATCAAAATAAAACATTAAGGTTTAACATTAAAAAATATTAAAATTAAGTTAGTTCAATGTCTAAAACAACAAATAAAATAAAACATCAAGCATTGTAAAATAAATAATTTACATCATGCAAATAAACTCATTTAGTACTCTGGTACTACATGCAAAATAAATCATTTACATCCTGTCCTAAAAATAAGTTGTTATAAGTCATATATACCGAGGAAAATATTGTCTTGTACAAACATTTGAAAGCAAGCGAGAACTTTCCTATTTCCTAATGAATTTGAGTACCTCCATAACATATTGCAAGTTGCAATTGCAACATGGCATATGGATAGCAAGAGGGCTCTTATGCCTGATGGTAAAAGGTCCCACCCCAGGGGCAACATCCCCCCTCTTCCCCCACTTCAAGCACACCTCTATATGAATCACTTTGGAATCGGTAAACCACGTGAGCTAGTTAGATGCCTGGGACAGAGAAAAGGGAGATCATACCTGTTTTTCCTGGCCTGCTTGGACATATGGTTCCAGCGGAAGATCAAGTTGGTGAGCTGTGTGATGGGAAATCTTTTCGCATGGTTCGGAGAGCATTGAATTAGAATGAGAGGTTCACCTCCGTCATTGGTGGTTCGCTGGTGGTGGCTGTCCAACAAGAAGAAAGAGTGAAAGAGAGGAGTGAGGAAGTCCTAATTTTTCTGTTGATTCTCTTTTTTCCTCCTTTTTTATGTTGTTTTTTTTTTAAATTTTGGACTATGAGGATGTGCGTGTAGGCCACCGTCGTCCCCAATACATCCCCGTGAAAGACCATTGTCGTTCCTGTCTTGTTCAACCGTACCCAAGAAACTAATGTCGTCCTCGAGACATTCCCTTGCCATCCTCATTCCGTCTCGGTCCCTGTGTAGTACTGGAAACATAGGACACCACCTAGCAGGTGTCCCGTACTCCATAATTGGGAATTGAAGGGATGAGGGAAATTTTGAAAGAAAAAAAAACATAAACCTATCATGTGCTAATCACATGTCATATTTTGTTAACAAACTAAGAGCGCTGATCAAGAACATGAGAGGTAATTGCAAAGAAATTAAACAGTTAGGGGGTTTTGTGAGGTGAATATAAAGAATGGAAGAGAATGTAATAAGTTTCTACAACAAACATGTGTAATTTACTCTAATAATAAACTTGTATTAAATTTCTATTTCTTCCAACTCTATCTATCCCTATCATTAATTTTTTATTAATATTTTTTTTTCTTTGAGGAGTATTTTTAATTTAAAAATAATTAATATAATAAACATTATTGATTGAGACTTATAAAAAAAAATATATAATGTTCGATCTTTTGCAGAAATAACTTTTTACTATGTTTTACTTACAAGTAGAATTTTAGATTAGTCATAATTCTTTTTTCTCAATGAATCGGATGTTTAAAACAAAATAAAAAATACAAACATCAAAATCAAATTTGACTATAAAAAAACACTTTTTTTTTACTTCTTCTTAGCTAAATTAGTTTTTAGTCCTCTAATTTATTATTTAAATTTAATTTAATTCTTTAATGTTTTTGGGTTTAATGTCATCCTTTAATTTTTAGATCGATTCAATTTGATCATTCACTAAATTATAAGAAATTATATTATGTAACAATTCAAAACTATCCTATTTAAATATTCACGAAATACATATTATTTTAAAAAAAATATAAATCATTTTTATAAATTAAAAGATCAAATTAAACATAAAAAAATACAAAACTAAACTGTGTTAGTTTTAAAAATCAAAGAATTAAATTAAAAAAAATTTAGAAATCAAATTAAATATAAAAATAAATTATAGGATTAAAAACCTAATTTAACCATTCTCATTCTTTCTCAAAACCAAATTATCATAATGTCCCCGAGTGTCTTGTGCTCCCCACGATTTACTTTCACCTCACTCCCGAACACTACCCTAATTGCCCTATTCTCTCTTCCTTCGTCCCAGCGACCACAAATCACTGCAATTCAAGGTAAAGCGCTTCTCCATTCTCAATTTTCTCATTGCATTCCAAACCCTATTCCCCCAAATTTTTAATTTTCCCCTTTCCCTTCTTTCAAAGCAATTTCCTTTCATTTTCTCGGGAACCAAACGGAACGAGACTGATCGAATTTTCCCTTTCCCTTCTCTACTTAAAAAGGTTTGAACTTCAAATGGCGAGCGCTGTAGATGCTTCCGGAAACCCGATCCCAACGTCGGCGGTGTTGATGGCGTCGTCGAAGCACATTGGGATAAGGTGCCACTCCGAGAATTTGGAGTTTCTGAAGTGCAAGAAGAAGGATCAGAACCCTGAAAATTGCCTCGATAAAGGTCGTGATGTCACCCGTTGCGTCCTTGGCCTGTGAGTTTTTCTTGTCTTTGCTGATTTTACTTGGGTTCTGTTTGGCAGATTGGAATGAGTTTTGTTCATTTTCTAGATTTTGATGGTTTTTAAGTGGTGAGTCATTTCTTGATTTTAACATTTTTGTTTTTGCTATGTGGGCACTTCGTATTGTTGAGAATTAATGTTATTGTTTTATTTATGTTGTTTCGTCCGTAAGTGGTTGTGAATGTCAATGAATTGTAATGTTTGAGAATATATTACAAAGATATTTGCACACCCAAGCGAAACAATTCCTTCTGCAAGTGTTAGGATGATTGGTTTACTGTTTTTTTAGTCATTGGCTCCAGGGTCAGCAATCGAAGGTTTGTTTTTGCAAATGAATTGAGTGATTCTCAAATTATATTCAATATCCTTTTTTGGTTTTTGGTTTATTGGCTTGATATTTTATATTAATCTCACATGAAGATCAGATTCAGAAGCCATCGACTGGCTTCATGAATATGAATAACCCTCGTTGCTTGTATGTCAGCTGATCTTCTGATTTGTTTTGTATGCTTTGGAGTTTGGACTGCTTATTGGAATTGTTGGTTGCATGTAGAACTATAACCTTAACCGAGTCGAGCACACTTTGAAAATGTTAGATAAGCAGAACTTTTGTGTGAGTTTTTTACAGAATGATTTTGCATGTTTGTTGACTCTTGGATGGGTAAATGGTCCCTACCACATTATACATCCAAAATTTACTGTTATGACGACTTAAGCACAAGAGGAGAGCCCAACCCAAAAGACTAATTCATTAGGTGGGAAAAGCCTCATGACTTAAGTAACACATCAAGCTTCTTATTTTACTCAATGTAGGACTCCTAACAATTAGCTTTGAATCTAGCTGAATTAGGACAAATTCTTGCTATTGTTTTCTCATTGCATAGGATTACCCCTAAAGGAATGCACAAAATTTTGACAAAAAAGGTACTGCTCAAGCTGAAGGGAAAATTTTACCACAGGTATAAGAGTGCAATGTTGGAAATGAGTGTTAGGCAATACCGCAATAAAAGGCTAGCATGAGTGTTGGAAATAGGAATATTTTACAAGACAAGAGCTTCTTTAATGTTTATTTTTTCAAGTAGCCTACTTGGTATAGCTAAGATCAGGGCATCTTAGGAGGTAGTAGTATCTCAACTGTTCTCTTGTAAATCTTTTTGGCATTAATTGTCTTTGTAATACTCTTGAATATAAATAAGTCCATTCTGCTGGGTGGAAAGTACATTGAAGCAAGTTCAGAAAATATTTGTTTCTCTCTTCTCACAATGAGAATAAACTTACTGTAGTAAAGATGAGAATGCTTCTGTGGAAGAGTAAACATACTATACAAATGGATTCTAGCCTTACCACTAAAGGGGAAGGGAGACTGGGAAACACTGTAGGCAAAAGCATTAAGAATGCTTTAGAGGTGGTTGTCGCTTTGTCTACTGACAAGATTCACAAATCACAATGGAACACTATAGTATCATTTGATTCATGTAAACAATCCACCTCCACCTAGTGGGGAAAAGTTTGGTTGTTGTCTACCATTACCCGTATGTATTTTAAATACTAACTGGGTTATAAGCCATTGGTGAAGGTATAGTTGGGCAAATTGATTCCGTAATTAATAAATGTATGTTGTTTCTGATAATGAATTTAGCAATATAATTTTAACAAAACATTACAACAAATAAGAAAGAAAAAAGGACAGAGAGAAAGAAGTGCATAACTGTGGATGGTGGGTGGAGAACTGATATGGTATATTTGGTCATATATTGTTTTGCTATTGGCCATGAAAAATAGTCATACCGGCTGTGCCTCATGTGTCTACTTCATAAATGGATATGTTCAATGGTGATATTTCAGTTGATGTTAGTGTTAGAAACAAATGGAATGTGGCTGTGTTTCAAGATGCTGTATTAGTATTAGAATTTGGATGTTTGGACTGCCTTGTTAGTTATTACATTACTTGAAAATCTCTTGCAGTTGTTTGTCATCATCTCTGTTTATTGCTCTGATTTTACACCCTTCAATAATCAAATCTGTGGATCTTACAATTTTGTTCATAACTAATGCTTTGGTAGTTTGTTATTAGAATTATAACATATCTTAACTTGGAAGTACCATATATTTGGCGGGATTGTAATAACAATAATAAAATATGTAGCACATGTTTCAAACTTGAATTATTACTGGTCCCCACCCGCTGCTTGCAGTTGGCATTACTCTTGTTTACAGATATTGAAGGTTGTGAACTGAAAATTTTATTTGAGGACTTCACCTTTTGGAGGATTTTTTTTTTGGCGGAGAGGAAACGTTTATGGCCATTATCACTGCTCAATGCATTCTCTGTGATTAATAATGTAATTTCTTCATAAATAGTATTTTTGTGCACAAAGATACACACAGGTTTATATTATTCATTTCTATCTGTTATTTTAGATGCACATAATTTTGTGATTTATTTGAAATGTTATACCTGAAACTTTTCACTGTGATGGCTTTTTTTCATTGTCTGATGCATTCTGTCAAACATCATGCATTTTTTTTCTTTGAGGATTTATGATGGTCATCAAATGCTTTTTCTGCAGTCTGAAGGATCTGCACCAAAAGTGCACAAAGGAGATGGATGATTATGTTGGCTGCATGTACTACCATACAAATGAATTTGACTTGTGTCGCAAAGAGCAGCAAGCATTCGAGAAAAAGTGTTCTTTGGAATGAAATTATGCACTGCTGTTGTCGAAAATAATATCACAGGCAATTTGGAGTGAGCAAATGAGCCTGTTTTCCAAAAATTCATTGACCTTTTCCGTTTGTATGACAGTGTTGGAATCTATACCATTAACTATGTTGGTCGTCTAAATTTTTCTAGAGAAATGCATCCAAGCAAGACAAAACAAGATCCTCTTCAAACATAATAACTGACAAGAATTTTTGAAGTTGGAACATGCTTGTAATTTGATCTCTACGTTTGAAATGCATATTTCTTGTGCTTTAAAAAAAAGGATAGCTTGCCAAATTGCACCAATTTCTGGTGCCTTGTTGATTCCTGACAACTGAAGTAGACAAGTAAAGACCAAACCACAAAAAAAAACATGCTACATTAGTTTCTACTGAACGAGGGTTGCTAGCTTCACCGTGATCAATAATGTAGACGTGTTCCTGAGACACAATATTATTGTAGAAATTCAAAAATTTTAGTTCATGTCAAGTCATTAGTAAGCTAGTTTTTTTGTTTTAATTATTGAAATGATCATTATTTAATAATTTTATGGTCAGTGTCGTATGGTAAGAAGTGCTCCTTCCTAATCTCCATTTGATTAAGCTTCCTGATGCAAGAGCTTACATCACTTCCCCTGACATCAACATTTGCTATGACAATCCTAATGACCATTGGATTATTATGCTTTAGGATGCTATTCCCATAAGCAACATCTAAGGAGATAAGAGTAGTAACATCCTTTAACAGTTGAGTATTTCGGGACTGTAATGAAGTCTCTACTCCCATAAGGTCATAACAACCCTCAAAGTTCTCCTTTTTGCACTTGTAGAGCTTCTCGCTCCAATAAATCCCCCAAGTATAATATTTATCTATATGTGAGGGGCTTTTGTGGTTTTTCTTAGCCTTGACAGATTAGTTCATCCTAAGAGTAGATATGAGTGGGGTCATTCTTGGCCATACCTTAACGGATCATTCTTTTTTAACCTAATCATTAATTTCTCAAAGACAATAATTTCATAATAAGGATAATGTGAGAATTAAAAAAGTTACTACTTATAACTCATTTTTGTTCTATTACTTTTTCAAACAATAGTATAAAAAATTTATTCCATCATTTTGTTCCGTACCAATCCATCTTATTTTATTATATTTCAATCCATTTCATTTTATTCTTTATTAATAATTTAAACATGAGAAGTTATACTTGTACGATAATTTTAAGATAAATTTGAATTTGAAATGTAATAAATGATAGGATAGAGGATGGATGACTAAGGGGTGTTTGGTTTGGTTATTTTGTGTTTTCATTTTCATTGGAAATAGAAAATGGTGATGGAAATGTGTTTGGTTGAATTTCTGTTTTCATTTTCAGTGAAAATATTTTTTCAAACGAATCAAAAATTGGAAACAATAAAATCTCGTTTTCAGTTGAAATTAGAAACCTCATTTTAGTAAAATGAAAATGCAGTGGCAAGGAATTTAATTTTAAGTAAATCTAAAAATATATTTCCTTTTGAAAATGCATTTTCAGTATTTTTATTTCTTGAAAGCAAAAAAACAAGAGTCAAACCAAACATGTTTTCATAATTCTAATATTTTAAAAATGAAAACAGAAAATGAAAATGTAAACCAAACACACCCTAATTTTTTTGTATGGATGTTCATAAAAATAAAAACTAGTGTGTTTCTAAAATATAGTTGGATGGATGGTTAACGTAAATTATTTCAATTATAGTATATTTCTCGCTTATCGTTGTTGCTATGCTGTACAGTACCTATTTTGTTATCCAAGAAAAATAGTAAAAGTATTGAATAATATAAAGTATGGTTGTTTCACATCAAATGGTTTCGTGGTGTAGTTGGTTATCACGTCAGTCTAACACACTGAAGGTCTCCGGTTCGAGTCCGGGCGAAGCCAAACTTGATTTTTTTTTCCTTTTAGAGACTTCTTATTCTAAACAAAATTAATGCAAAATATGTACTAGCATGAAGGTAAAATAAATCTGTGAACATTTTTTTAAGTAATCTGTGAACATTGTTACATAAACGTAAAATTAGAAATTTTAAAGTTTCATCTTTTTCCAAGCAAATAGTCAGATGGAGAGAGATAATCAGATAAATATAAAATATTCACATAATTTATGATGTTCTAACTCAAATATTGTGAGGATATCATTAAAAAAAAAAAAAACAAGTGGTTAATCTTTTCTGCATTGAGTTGAGGCCATTGCTCACTTCACACATAACTGATCTCAGATGTTAAAAGATACTTTGTTCATGTAAACATGAAGCAGCTTTCGAGGGGGAAAAAAAAGAAGAAAGGAAGAGCTTCTCAAATAGAAGCATAGCTACAACTCATTTTGCTCTATCACTTTTTTAAACAATAAAATGAAATTTTTGTTCCAATTTTTTTTTTCCAACCAATCTTATTTTATTATATTTCAATCCATTTTATTTTATTATTTAACCTTCAAATTCTTTTACTGTGGCGACAGATTTCACGATTGGGAAGCCTGTGCACAACAGCTCCCCTTTTTAATCTGCCCCGTCTAATTATTTTAGTATATATCCAATGATAAAAAAAAAAAGAATAAAACTAACTTTTAACCAATAAAAAATTGATCCATGGGTGAACCACCTATTTAGGTAGACTTTGCCTTCAAAATAAGGATAACGTGAGAATTAAAAAAAGTTACAACTCATTTTCCTTTATCACTTTTTCAAACAATGAAATAAAATTTTTGTTCCATCATTTTGTTTTATTCCCATCCATCTTATTTTATTATATTTCAATCCATTTTATTTTATTCTTTACCACTAATTTAAATATAACCTAAGTGTCTGAGTTAAGACGTGGAGGGTGAATAAATGCATAGCTTCTAAGAGGTATGGATGTTCATGAAAAAAAAAAATACTAGTGTATTCTAAAATAGAGTTGGAGGATTAACGTAAATTATTTCAACTATAGTAATGTCCTCGCTTATCGTTGCTGCTATGTTGTACAGTAACTACATTATTTATCCAAGATGAAGATAACATATTATATTAGTAAAAATACTAAATAATAAAAAGGTATGGTCTCCTTATAAAAAATGGTTTCGTGGTGTAGTTGGTTATCACGTCAGTCTAACACACTGAAGGTCTCCGGTTCAAGTCCGGGCGAAGCCAATATGTTAGTTTTTATATTTTTCTGTTTTTTTGACTTCTTATTCAAACAAAATATGTGCCAAATATTTACTGGCATAATTGTTACATAAACCTAATTTATAATTTTAACATTTCATCTTTTTCCAAACAATGATTAAAAAAAAATACGTGGTTAATCTTTTCTTCATTGAGCTGAGACCATTGCGCTCACTTCACACATAACTGATCTCAAATGTTACAAGTTACTTTGTTCATGTAAACATGAAGCAGCTTTGGAAAGAAAGAGCTACTATACTCATTCAAGGTGTCACAGCTACTAGGATTCTTCTCATTATTACATTGTACGAATATGGTGCACTTGCAGGTACTAACATGAAAAAAATTGTATTTTGGAATTGCACAATATTGTGCTTTCTGTATGTTGGTTGTGGCTGAATAAGCATGGGAAGGATTTAGGTTTTTCCACTAGCTACAATCACCGTTTTTGTCAAGGATAAACTGTTTTTTTTTCTTTTTTATATATATTTTAAGATAAATATCAACTTTGTACTCGATAAGCAAACATTGCCTCCTCTGAGACAATATGAACTCAGGGAAAACTGTTTAGGGATAAATATCAATATCTATGTTAATAATATATGTAAATGCAATCACTCACGTGTTGCTTATTCTGTCTACTTTTATGCAGCTGATGTAGTTTCTTAATTTCTGCAAACATTACACACCCTTAATTACTCTTACAAATGGAATGTTAATATCCGCAAATCTCTCAATGTGTCTTTTGAATAACTCTACTCAAGAACTTATGTTTGGCTTGCATCTCCTCCCAATCAAACCAGAGAAATTAGCATCTATTGACTTGAATCTTAAAATGATCAAGACAGATATTCTCATATAGTATAGCAAAATGCCAAGGGTGAACACCGAAAACAAGGGTGCATTCTTGTGTGGGGAAGAAAAGAGAGAGAAGAAAGAAAGGAAGAGAAACTAAAGGAGGGGATAGGGTGGGTAGGAAAGGAAAGAGAGAGAAAAAAAAAAAAAAAACTAAAGGAGCCAAAGGGGGAAGGAAATAGAGAAAAAAAAGAAGTTTAAATTATATTGAGAAATAAATATTTTAATTATTAATAAATTTTGTATTTTTGTTATAAATTTTTTAAAAATAAAAAATATAACTAATTATTTTTAGTTATTTTAAAATAAATTATAAATAAATATTAGAATGTGGAAGAGTAGACCTGGTATTGGAGTAAAAAAGTTAAAAATATCTTAAAAGTGATATAAGACACTGATATAAGAGAGGATTTTAAAATAAAACTAATTAAGATCTCGAAATGAAATTAGATGCCTTAAACCATATCAATGACATGTGACATTCTGAAATTTGAAGTAGGCCCCCACAGAATAAGCATGACAGCAAACAAGACAGAACATACTTGGTATGATGCTATTGATTCTCGGGAGATGCTAGGTGCACCCAGCAATATTGCTGGTGCACCCAACAACTTTTATGAATGGACAATTTTGCCCTTTAATAAAAAATTATAAAAAGCCCCCCCCTCTCCGGAAGAAACTTTTCTGCTGCTGCTCATTCCTTCCGCGAAGCTTGTTCTCCCTTCTCCGCGAACTGCTTCTTCTTCTCCGGCAAGGCAAGCGCGAACCTCGTCTTCTTCTTCTCCGCGAACGAGGTTAGTCTCCCTAACTCCCCTTTGCTTGTATCATACAACATTGTTATAGCTTGTAGCAGTGGAACCTTAGGATAGTTACCTTAGGATAGTAACCTTAGGGTAGAAGACGAGAGGAGAGGACGCCGAAAAAAATGGGGAAAGGAGGCTGACGGCGGAGACTTCCGGAAGACCCGTTAGGGGTTCTTCCGGAAGTTCCGGAAGAACATTTTCCGGAAAGTTTTCGGAAGAAGGGTTCTTCCGGAAGTAACCAAACGTCTTCCGGAAGAACACTTCTTCCGGAAGACTCCCGGAAAAACCTCTTCCGGGAACTTTCCGGAAGAAGTGGTTCATCCGGAAGAATTCCGGAAGACGCGCACTTCCGGAAGAACTTTCAAATTTCCGGAAGACCTTTCCGGAAGAACCCCTTCTTCCGGAATGTTTCCGGAAGAACCACTTCTTCCGGAAATGGTTTTTTTTTTTTGTGTTTTTTTTTAAAAAAATTTTTAAACAGAAATTGTTTTGTTTTTTTTTTAAATGAATTATTTTATTTATTTTGGTTATTTTGTTTTTTAGATTTTATGAAAAATGAAGTTTGGGTTTTTGATGTCATATTTTTTTTATAATTTAAATTGTGTATTTTTACTAAATATTAATTTGTAAATTAATTTTTTTTATAAAAGTAGTTGTGTTTGTTTTTGTTTATTGTTTATTTTTTTAAATTAGTGTTTTTTCTTTAAAAATGAAGTTGTCTATTTTTATAATTAAAGTTGTGTGTTTTGGAAGTTTTATAAAAATACTAATTTTTTATAATTAATTAGTTTATTTTATTATAAATGAAGTATTTTATTTACTAAAAAAATTGTGGATGTTTACTAAATAATTTTTTTTTACATTAGTTGTTTAATTTTTTTTAAAAATTAAGTTGTGGATGTTTAGTAATGAATTATTTTTATATTAGTTGTGTTTTGTTTTTATAAATGAAGTTGTTTATTTATTTTTTTTTAAAAAATTAACTTGTTGATGTTTACTAAGTAATTTAGTTGTGTTTTTTTTTTAGAAATGAAGTTTCTTATTTTTTTTTTAAATTAAGAGTTGGATGTTTACTAATTAATTTTTTTTACATTAGTTGTGTTTTTTTTTATAAATGAAGTTGTTTATTTTTTTTTAAAAATTAAGTTGTGGATGTTTAGTAATGAATTATTTTTATATTAGTTGTGTTTTTTTTTTTATAAATGAAGTTGTTTAATTTTTTTTAAAAAAAATTAAGTTGTGCATGTTTATTAATAATTTTATTTTACATTAGTTGTTTTTTTTTATATAAATGAAGTTGTTTAATTTTTTTTTTAAAATTAGGTCGTGTATGTGTGAAAATAATTTGATTTAAGTTAGTCTTATTTGTTTATAAATAAAGTTGATTTTTTATAAAGAAAATTGTGTATATTTTGACCGAAAAAAATACGTGTTCGACATGATTTACAGATCATGGCCAGAACACGAGGTTTAGGTCGTGCCATAGGTAGAGTTGTAGGCAGAGATAGAGCTGCTGACGAGGATGCTGGCGATGTTCCCGAGAGGCGTAGGCCTACTGCCTCAGCCCGTATGCTACGCGTTCATCAGATGACTACGGAGGGACGTGATATGGCTGAGGACGTCGCTGACATGACTGATGATGTCCCTGAGCAGCCTACGGAGGCACCTGAGATGCATGCGGACGCACAGGGTGCTGATAATGGTGAGGGGTCAGATGGTGATGATGCTGCAGAGGGATTCCCTGGTGGTCCACGTGACCCGTCAGTGCTCACATCATTTGCCGAGCATGTTGCACATGCCGTGTGGAGTGGACAGGTATTTTAATTTGTTAATTATTTGTCATTGTTTATTTATTTGTTTATGATTAATTTTTTTTTAATAATTGTATAATTTGTACTTCAAATCAGGAACGTCCTGATTTGAAGTTAGTGTCACATGGGAGGAAGCTGACACTGATTGGGAGGCCAGTGCCTGAGATTGAAGGCCTGGTGGCTGCCACAGGATTAAGTCCATTGATAGATTGTTCAGTTATTACTGGCGATCCTGGACTTATATCCGCATTTGTGGAGAGGTGGCACAGTGAGACTAGCACCTTCCACCTTCCAGTAGGAGAGCTGACGATCACATTGGATGATGTGTCGTCCATTCTACATTTGCCCATCACTGGCGCCTTGCACAGTTTCCACGCTCTTTCTACGGAGGAGGCCAGATTCTTGCTCACGGAGTTGCTGGAAGTGTCTGCGGAGGAGGTCAGAGCCGAGACAGCACTCACACGTGGAGCATATGTACGATTAGGATGGGTTCGTGACATTTATGAGACCAGATGTCAGGCCCGGCGGTGGATTGTCGCAGCTCGCGCTTATTTGCTGCACCTTGTTGGTTGCACTCTTTTTGCTAATAAGAGTGCAACATACGTGCATGTGGTCCACCTTGACGCTTTCCGGGACCTCGCTCATAGTGGTGGTTACGCTTAGGGGGTTGCCGCGCTGGTTCATATGTACGACCAGTTAGATGAGGCTTGTAGGACCACCACCCGACAGCTTGCGGGGTACTTGACGCTATTTCAGGTAAATTTTGTGTTTATTAATATGTTAGGTTCGATTATGATTTAAACATGTTTTTATGTTATGTTAACCTCAATTATTGTGTAGTGCTGGATCTATGAGCACTTCCCTAGTGTGCATCAGTGCGTGACTGACGATACATATCAGGAGACGTCCCCACGTGCTTCCCGGTGGTTGACGTCGAAGGCGCACATGAAGGGCATCACAGGAGCACCCTACAGGGCACGTTGTGATGGTTTGACCGTCACAGATGTGTCCTGGTTGCCGTACACGGAGCATCGGGGTGTTAGGGCGTTTCAGGAGATTTCATCGTTCCAGGGTCAGCTCAGATGGGGTCCTATGATCGTCGCAGTTCGACCGGAGAGGGTGGTACGCCAGTTCGGTTACATCCAGAGCATCCCTCCGCCGCCTGTTAGTGCACGATTGTCACAGGATCAGATAGATGACAGGTGGATGGAGTTTGCGGATCACTTACTACCTGCAGGTCAGCCTTGTTTAGTGCCTGGGCAGGTATCTGCGGATTACATTGAGTGATTTTTCCGCATATCTCACCCTTTCATGACACCGACCCAGGCAGCTGACCAGCAGAGGGATGCACCAGCTGCAGACCCTGAGGACTACATACAGCCGCCCAGCCCCCAGGTTCCAGTGGCATTTGACCCCCCCTCCATATGTGGTAAGATTATTTGCGCGTTTAATGTTTTATGAGTTTGACAGGATGATTACGAGGGATATGAGGCGATTGCACAGAGGTTGGAGCGTGTGCTCAACCTTAGGATAGTCACTGCAGGCACAGAGTTATATGACATTATGCAGGACTGCCTGACGATCGCGAGAGGGGGACCCAGTGCTGATGGGACGGTCAGGGCTCGTCAGAGACGCCGCACGGACCATTGATCATTGTATTTATTTTGTTGTGTTGTAGTTGACATGAATATTTGTAATTATTACAGTTTTTGTTTAATATAGTTGGCGTGTTTTGCACAGTTTATTATTTTATAATATAGTTTGTTATTCCGATTGTTTGTGGTCCTTAAGCGAAGTTTACGGTTGTTTTAAATTTATTTTTAAAAAAAGGGAACCTAGAATCATGAGTTTTGTTTGTAAGAATTACATAAAAAATAAAAGTTTTTAAAATGATTAATAATTCATAAGTGAACCCTTTTTCCATGTTCAAGTACCCATGTTTGTAAGAATTACATAAATGAACCCTTTTTCCATGTTTGTAAGAATTACATAAAAAACATAAGTTTTTAGAATCATGAGTTTTGTTTGTAAGAATTACATAAATGAATCTTTTTTCCATGTTCAAGTACCCATGTTTGGGATTTTTTTGCGTGGGTGTGTCTGTGCCCTGAGACAATGGAGGGCGGCCATTTCTCATGTTTGGACGTCAAAGAATCCAAAAAAAATAGTCCCGTTCCCCAGTTCCGTCAACTAACACGTCAAAACAAAGCCTCAAAATCCAAAAAACTACGAAATGAACCCTTTTTCCATGTTCAAGTACCCATGTTTGGGATTTTTTTGCGTGGGTGTGTCTGTGCCCTGAGACAATGGAGGGCGGCCATTTCTCATGTTTGGACGTCAAAGAATCCAAAAAAAATAGTCCCGTTCCATGGTTCCGTCAACTAACACGTCAAAACAAAACCTCAAAATCCAAAAAAATAGGAAATGAACCCTTTTTCCATGTTCAAGTACCCATGTTTGGGATTTTTTTGCGTGGGTGTGTATGTGCCCTGAGACAATGGAGGGCGGCCATTTCTCATGTTTGGACGTCAAAGAATCCAAAAAAAATAGTCCCGTTCCATGGTTCCATCAACTAACACGTCAAAACAAAGCCTCAAAATCCAAAAAAATAGGAAATGAACCATTTTTCCATGTTCAAGTACCCATGTTTGGGATTTTTTTGCGTGGGTGTGTCTGTGCCCTGAGACAATGGAGGGTGGCCATTTCTCATGTTTGGACGTCAAAGAATCCAAAAAAAATAGTCCCGTTCAATGGTTCCGTCAACTAACACGTCAAAACAAAGCCTCAAAATCCAAAAAAATAGGAAATGAACCCTTTTTCCATGTTCAAGTACCCATGTTTGGAATTTTTTTGCGTGGGTGTGCCTGTGCCCTGAGACAATGGAGGGCGGCCATTTCTCATGTTTGGACGTCAAAGAATCCAAAAAAAATAGTCCCGTTCCCCAGTTCCGTCAACTAACACGTCAAAACAAAGTCTCAAAATCCAAAAAACTACGAAATGAACCCTTTTAACAATTAAATTTTTGGACCACTGAAACAACGCATTCAACTTTATTATGGGAATTAAACACGCCGTAAACATATAAAGGTTACATCAACAAAAAAACAAAAAATTAAACATGACATTCAGTTGTTTAGCGACGTCCCACTGACCTCGTCTTCAACATATTTAGTAAAGACAGCTAAAATTTCTATTGGTCCATATTTTTTCCAGTAGTTAGATTGTACTAACACCTTCAGCAGTTCTTCGTTGGTGATTAGCTCATTTATTTCATATTTTATAACCGTATCTGAATACTCAAACCGAGCTGGTTGGCGGAAAAACAATCGTCTTACCGTTTGTGATTCGTGAATTCCAAGAGGGGGGATCCCTTTAGGTGCAACTTGCTTGATTAAATTCTTCAGTTCATCGAGGGTACATGTTGAAGGAATTTGAAATTTCTTAGGATTTTTTCCTGTGAACGCGCAACCAACAAATTTGTTCTGCGGTGGCATGTTCCATTTGCCGTTGTAATACAGCATCGCGTCATGAATACGAGGCATAGTGCGTTCAAGTAAGTTTATTATTCCATCTGGTGTTCTTCCAACGGTGCATAATAAGTCAATCGGACCAACACAAGAAAATTGATCATTACACATTAACATTGTGTTGACATCGTCATCATTTATCAATTTGATACACTCAAAGCGAATTTGGTTACATGTATCGGTGAATGGCTTCCGGTAGTGAATTTCATCCAAAAATTGTTTGTCGGATAGCTGAAGGGTATTGTGTATTCTGGTTTTTAGGCTTGCAAAATCACACCTATTTGGTACTCGAATGGGCACCGGAGTTGAAGTTTGGAAGTAAACCCCAGTATCATTGTGAATAATCGATCCATTTGGATAAATGAAAGCCAACCTTGAGTTGACAATCGTCTGACTGCTAGTTTCTCCTAGAAATGCCATAGTTTGTGTATCAGTTGGGAGATTATTTGAAAGCAAGATAATGTGTGATTTAGTAGCCTAGTCTGCCATATATATAGATGGTTGTGACCGAGCCTTTGTTTAACTTTGTTTACAAAAAAATAGACACGCGTAAATGTGTAGTCAAGTCAGCCAATGTGTTGTCGCTAATGTGTAGTCAAGTCAACCAATGTGTTGTTGAGCGACTGCTAGTTTCAAAATGTGTACTGAAGTCAACCAATGTGTTGTCACGCTCAAACTGTAACACGCATGCATGTCATTATGTGTTGTCAATTATGACAATGATGTATGCTGTACGCGTAAATGATTTTTGTTGGACCAACAATTTCCTTGCTTAACCAAACGAGTAGTTGATAATATTAATTGGTTAGTGACGAGTTACAACGAATTATATCGCATAATGAATACAAATAAATAAACAATGAATGTTTAGTCTTCATTTAGGTCTACATAGTGTGTTTTGAATGACATCAAGCTTGTGTATTCCTGCATTCTACTAATATATGGAATTGCCCATTGCTTTGCCTGAGAATAACAATTGCTTGACCACAACAGCGCTGGGGGCGGCAACGGACAATGGTCTTTCAAATAAACCTGTTGTACATGAACAAACATTATATCATGCGCTGACCGTGCCAAACGAACAAGCGAAGTCATTGCATAATTGTTACACTAACTATATTCAATGTACCTGAACAAAATGATTTCCAAACACGTGACCGACACATATAATGCGGTGGCCAGAAGAGTCAGGTGGTGGTTGACTTCTAAGAGGGAAAAATGTCATGCTTTGTTGTTGGGACAACGATACAAGGATTACGTTATACCGTGAAGCAATCACATATCCCATGTCTGTTATATCCATCCACTTGTCCACACTAACCTGAATGAACCAAACATACACATGTAAGTAATTTAAACATTGTTATTAAAAAAAATTAACCTAAAAACATACCTTTGAAAATCCATCAACAAGTAGGGACAACTTTAATTGTTCAAATCTCTCTGTGCCACCGAAGAGGTTCATGTACTCATGCGACCACCTGCCAAGTTCTTTAAGCAATTCATTACGCACTAACGGCCACGAATCTTCCCCCATACCTAATAAAGCGCCAATGGACCGATATCCACAGTTACCGTCCGTTTTCACATCCACAACGTCACGAATGAAACCTTGAAAGAATGACGCAAATTGATCCAACATCGGGATGATCCTTGTTGGCTGACGCGGTTGAGAACATGATGCACTTCGTTTCACTGGAGAGTTGCTGCTTTGAACAGAATGAAAAGCATCAACATACTCCCAGTAAGACGGATCACGCTTTGTGGATGTTTGACTTCTTTTCATCGGTTTCTTCGGTGCACCTTTAGTGTTCACCTTTGATGGAGGAGGGCACATAGAGTTATGATCAGGGTATGCGATTTCTCGAAGTTTACTCTTCAGATTTACTTTGCCAGCCACATCAAGTTCATCAAACCTTTTAGATATGACCTCTATTTCTTCCTTAATGGTGACTTCCGTCTCACATAACCCTTGGTCTGAAAAGCAAAGTCTCCTCCAAAAAAGATGGACTGACTCCAATGGGATGCTGCTAGCAGTATACCTAGAAAGCTCACATGCACAAGGAAGCCCGTGCGTGCTTCTCATCACACAACCACAAGAAGAGAGATTGTTGCCGAGATAACGTAGACGGTCAATCTCAGAAGCAATCTGATTTAAAGCATCCCTCGAAACCATCCCAAGAAGCCTCTTGTATAAGGTTTTTTTATATACATGGCCAACCACATGCGTACTGGTTTCAAAGGATGCTTTAATTTCGACGTGTTGCAGCGTGATCATGTTGTTCATGGCATCCCAAACACTACATAGGTCTCCAACGCTATTTTGTAGTACTCTTTTGAGAGCCCAATGAGCTGATTCAACCCTACATTTAAAATACACAACAAACATGAAAATATACAACAATTAAATACCATTTAATATTAATCGTTACTAACAAATAAAATCAGTTGTTAATACCTGTTTGTTGTTGTGTTGCCTAGGTGCATGACCTTATTCGTCCATGCTGTAATAAATTTTTCCTTGTGGGGGATAATCCATGTGTCGTTAACATAGTCAACGAACATCGGCCAAGGCGAACAAGCAACTTGAAACTTCTGATATGACTCATGGAACTCGTATTCGGACGGACAATCAACCAAAGTACCCCAGTTATCCATTACATAGTCCCACGCATTTTTTTCCCCGATTAAAGATTTGCACTTCGCCTTCACATTCTTATCGATATGAAACCTGCACAACAAATTAGTAGACTCGGGAAACACAGTTTTCACTGCATTCATCAGTGCTAGGTCTCTGTCAGTGACAATAACAAGAGGGAGGCGATCGTGTCTTAAAAATAGGCCTCGAAATCGTTCCAAAGCCCATACAATATTATTAACACGCTCAGCCTCCAGATATGCAAACCCAGCAGAGAATGTCATCGCCGTTGGTGTCACTCCAACAAAGTCAAGTAGTGGGAGTCTGTACCTGTTTGTTTTGTAGGTATTGTCTATAAAAAACACCAGATGACATGCATTGCATAACTTTACTGCATCTGGGTGACACCAAAACAGATCACGCACCACAACTTCATCCTTCAATCTATGCCAATGAATGTATTGATCACGTTCGAGAAGCTTCATCAGATGCTGCATTTCGGTATCAGCTCCTCTTATTGAAGAACGATATGCACTTCTTGCATTGTAAATTTGCTTTATCGTGGTGTAACTGTCGGCATTGTGTTCCTTCAACGTTAACAAGATGTTTTTCGGTTTCACCATCGACTTTGTCATATCAGCAATAATTTTCTTTTCTTCCTTAGTCAATCGCCCGGTGTATGGATGTCCAACTAAGGACTTCGCCAATTCATGATTATGAATCCCACAGATCAACTTCACCATCCAACCTTCCCCTCCACGCACTGGTTTCCCACGAAGCCTGAAGGGACAACCACATTTCCTACTCCCGGTGTCTTTTCTAACGAATTATTTATTTCTACACTTGTACGTATCACTCCTTTCACACCCAATTAACACAAATGAACTTCTTCCTCTGCTACCGGTCTCTGTGTCAGATCTCATAATCACTGCAACAAATCCATTTTCATGGGCAACTGTTCGAGCCCATTGCAAAACATCATCTCGAGTAGCGAATACCTACAACGCAACCCTAACACATTAATTTTCATACAAACCATCAATTCAACCAATGACTCAAATTATCTATGATTACCTGAGATGTATTAAAAGCATTTGAACAATCGACATGTGGTTCATTCACTCCACATTCTTCTTGATTATCATAATCATAATCCATATGAACTTCTTGTGACATCGCAAAGTCATACCTCCATTGATCTTCGTCCATCTTAAGGACATATGCATCATACACAAGTACATTCAAATTATCATATAACCACATCCAAAAATTTACTACACCTTAAATAACAAACATATTAATAGGACATATGCATCATACACGACTATATTAAAATTATCACTATATTCTAAATTTATAACTACATTATTTACTTAAACTAAGCTTATCACTATAATAAACAACTAATAAAATATTTTTGTACCATTATACATTTAAGTTACCTAAATCATTTAATATTATACCATTATACCTAATTAAATTATCCACAACATATATAAAACAGAAATACAAAAAATTATAAAACAGAAATATATATATATATATATATATATATATATATATCATTATAAAATAAAAAAATTATTAAATGAATTTTATTGTTATAAATTTTAATGTCCACAATATATACCATTATACCTAATTAAACAAATAATCCATTATTAAACAAATATATATATATATATATATATAAATTATAAAACATAAATAAAAAAAATCTAATAATTTAACATTCCGGAAGACCTTCTTCCGGAAGTTACTGAGGCCTATTCCGGAAGAAGTGGTTCCGGAAAACACTTCCGGAAACACTTCTTCCGGAATAGGCCTCAGAAACTTCCGGAAGACGTTCTTCCGGAAGTTACTGAGGCCCATTCCGGAAGAAGTTCTTCCGAAAGACACTTCCGGAACCACTTCTTCCGGAATAGGCCTCAGTAACTTCTGGAATAAGGTCTTCCGGAAGTGTTTTCCGGCAACACTTCATCCGGAAAAGGCGTCAGTGCCTAAAATTTCTTCCGGATACACATTTTTTTTACTACTTTTCTTCTCTAAAAAGTAGCCGGAAAAGAAAAAAAATACCCATAAAAGCGTACCTCCGACAAAATAGGAAGAACAGCCACTAACAAAACTTCAAATACCGAACACGGGACCACCGAATCTCTAAATACTTCACGGGACCACCACCAAAATAGCGAAAGCGCAACCGGAAGAAACAAAGCAGAAGAAAGCGAAAGGCAGTAAAAAGAAGCGAAGAAAGCGAAAGCGCAGTAGAAAGAAGCGTTTACGCGTTAATTTAAAGAAAATTACACAAGGGCAAAATCGTCATTACATACGCATTAAATATTATTTTATTTTTACTTATTATTATAAAATGAAAATTCTTATTTCGTTACATACGTTCACTAATTATTTAATTATTTATGTATAATAATATTAATTATTTTATAATTTAGTTTATCCATTAAAAGTAAATTATATTATCAAATAATTTTTTTTTTAAAAAAAGTTCAGTTCCGAAAGAAGGTTCTTCCGGAAGTTTCCGGAAGAAGGTTCTTCCGGAAACTTCCGGAAGAACCTTCTTCCGGAAACTTCCGGATGACGATCTTCCGGACGAAGTTTGTGAGTACTTCCGGAATTCCCAAATTCTTTTTCCGGAAGAAGTCTTTTTCCGGAAACTTTCCGGAAAAGCTTGTTCCGAAAAGTTTACGGAAATACTTCTTCCGGAAGAAGAATTATTGAAGGGCAATTTTGCCACTTCACTGTTTGCTGGGTGCCCCAGCAATAATGCTGGGTGCACGTAGCAACTTTGTGTTTGAAGGAATTGGAAGTACCATTGAAGACTATGAAGAAACATTCGAGCAACATGAGGCTTCATGATCAAGTGAAACATGACATGACATGCCAGAGTCATGTCTCTGACCCCACTAGGTTGAAGAGTAGATGCGAGCTCGATGCCAAAAAGAAAGTGAAACTTCAAAAACAAGAATCGGATTCTGTACATTCTGTACAGGAAGGATAGATTCAAAATGGAACATGGCAAGGTTCTTTGGAGTGAGAAATATTGGATACTCAAGAAAGCTGCTACGTACGCAAGAATTGTTTATTCATACTTCTTGAACTCGGTATTGGAGCTTGGTTCTCTAGGGTGTCTATTTAAGGCACATACCAAGGCTCCTTTCAGCAGAGAGGAAAGAAATAAAAAGAAAAAAAAATTAAGATAAAATTTTGAAATTAAAATAAAGTATAAAAGTGTAAGTTTCACATATTTTTCTATTCATTTATCTCTATTTCTACTCTCTTTCCCTCACAAACAAACACCCTAAGCCAGTTAAGATTAGGTATATATAAGTTTATTTAGATGTGGGTTTATTTGGCTTTATCTATTTAACTCATAAGTTATATGCATGACATTTCTTAGCTGTTGAACACTCTTGCTAAATAAACATTTAAAAAAAAAGAATCATAGTTTCTTGTTTTTTTAAAATATGAATAGTTATTAAATGTTTAATGTCTATATTCATTAATCTTAATCATGGACTAACTCGCTAAGCTATGGATTAAGTGAGCATAACACAAACTATACAAAAAAAGACCCAATTAATTTAATTAGACAATCAGTTCCATTTTATTTTTTTTATCTATAGCAATTAAACTTAGAAAATACTAAATTTACAACTCATGCACAATACTTAATTAACCCAGTGTTCCACTCCATGTAAATACAAGTAATTGCAATTAATCTATTGATTCATACTAAAAATATTTCAATATCTGGATATTTGGTTTTGAACCATGCAACCATACTTGGTAGCTACAAACTACAACAGATCTTCGATGGAAAAAGAAGAAAGATGGCCAAGACTTTTACTGAAGGGAAAATTTGATTTTTACCCTAAGTACACACACGGATGCCACAGGAGCACATAACATATTACGTGACTGACATTTATTAATTTCAGGGACATTTTTATCAATTATTTACTTATGGAAACCAACTTGAGAATACAATATAATTTCAAAAGCTAAAATTTTGATTCACTGTATTCAAAACTGGAAAAAAGAAATGGAACAGCAACACCATGTGGTGTCGTGGTGTTGTAGTTGGTTATCCGAGCAATGCCAATTTGTTCATTATTTTTTCACTTTATCACATTGTGAGGATGACATGATTAAAAACAACAAACACGTGGTTAATCTTTTCTTCATGGAGATCATTGTTCAGTCCACACATAACTGACCTCAAATGTTACAAGTTACTTGTTTACTTTTGTTCGTGTAAACATGATGCAAGTTTCAAAAAACAAAAAACAAAAGAGCTTCTCAGAAAGAAGCATAGCTATACTCATTCAAGGTGTCACTGATAGTAGTATCAGTGTCACTGCTACTTTGACTTTTCTCATTACATTGTATGAATGCTTCCCTGGCTTGGACTGACATGGAAAGATTTGTGTTTGGAATTGCACAATGCGCTTTCTGTATGTTGGTAGTGGCTGAAGAGTAAGGCAACCGCGCAACGGTAACGGCGGAACTGGTAGCAGTAGCTGCTGGTTCATGGCTTGTGAGACGCTTTTTGGCACCTCTATGCATGTGTGTGGCACAGTATTTCTGACCAGGAAGAACAGCACTCTTGCACTGCCACTTCTTACCATCTGTTCTCCGGCACCTACCGGATGCAGCTTCTATGTTGGTTCCGTCATTCAGGTATGAAGGGTTGCAACCAGAAACTGAAACTGCAGCAAAAAAAAGCAAGAATGTTCTATCAGCTTTCTGTTAAAAAGTTTGTCCTTAAAAAGTTAGTAATAACATAAACACATAAGAGATGCACAAGCTAGTATTTTGTTTTTTTTTTTTCCGAAATAGTTATAGAAAGTACTAGTCCAGGGAAGTACTGAATATTAACATGGACAGGGAGGAAGTTACTTACGGTTAAACTGAGAAATAAGAACAATAATTATAGACTATTAGATCATATCTGAATGCTTGAGTTTAAAAGATAAATGCACAACCTTTTTAAGTAATCATGTGATTACTAACTAACTTTTAATCTTGATATGATTGAAATTTTTAATTCTCACATTCTTAAAATGAGAATTGTTCTAGTTATATATATCCCTCGGATAAGGATGGGAAGAAGAATGCATTTTTCACCACGTTAAAGTCATTTAGCAGGGATAAATTGTCTCTTCCTTTTTTTTTTATATCAATTTAATAATATATGTAAATGCAATCATTCACATGCTGTCTATATTTATGCTGCTGATGTAGTTTCTGACAGCAAATAGTGTACTCACCCTTAATATCCACAAATCTGTGTATCTTTTGCATAACTCTACTCAGTTAATGTTTGGTTTGCATCCTCTCCCAACAAGTGATTCAAACTAAAGAAGATAGCTTCTTTGAACTTGTATCTTAACATGATCAAGACGAACATTCTCAAACAGTATAACAAAATGCCACAGGGGCATGAAAAAAATAAGTGTATTCCGAGGAACACTTAATTCTATGCAAAAAGACCAGCTTCTATGAGGGTGTGCTATGTGCTTGTAAAGTTAGGAGTAAGATATGGAGAAATCCATCTAGACTAATTGAGCACACAATTATTAGAGTGCACTTAAAGACCCATATCAATGACATATGAGATTCTGAAATTAGGCACCACAGAACAAGCATGACAGCAAACAAGACAGAACATACTTGCTATGATGCTATTGATTCCCCTTTGTATTTGTGGGGATTGGTAGGAACATGTGAGACTATTAAGAAACGTTTGAGCAACATCAGGATTCATGATCAACTGAAACATAACATGACAGTCATATATCACTGACCCCACTAAATGGAAAAAGGTTTGATAGGATTGAGTTTGTTGTTCTGGCAGTGTGGGGGAAGAAAGGGTATCTGTCTCTATTCTGTAATACTCTAGTTCTACAAAATATATTGAAAAATACAGAAATTGTTGCAAGTTGCAACCCCATCAAAATTACCTTGAAGAACACTCGTTGGGGAGAAGCTTATTCCAGTAGAGATGCCATTAGTATTAGTATCACCAACAATGCTTCCTTTCCCACCGCTTTTAACACCGATGTTGTTGCTGATACAGCTCTTGGACTGGTTATCTTTCTGGCATATCTTTAGGCAACTTTTGCTATCTGAAGCAACAACGGATGTCGCACTGCTGAAGGCAGCTATCTTAGGGGCAACTGGAGTGGCAAGAGTGGTTCCAGGGGACACTGTGGACGCGGAAGAAAACGACATGAGGTAGTCAGCATAACCTGCCCTATTTTTCGACCTATTATTAGCAGAAGAGCAATTGGTGACACTGAGGCTCCTTGATGGGGTACTTGATGTGTCAATATGTGGAATGGCGATAAGGTTTGGACTTGAAATTTCAAATTGTGTCTTTGAGGATGGTTTGGTGTGTGACTTGCTACAAGGCTTTGTTGCCAAAGGAGAGTTAACTTGAGATGTTTCCACAGGCTTTCTTGAACGATTTCGACCTCTGTGCATGTGCCTTTCACAGTACTTCTGGTTAGGCACCACATTCTTACCACACCTCCATTTCTTTCCATCAGTTCTTCTACACCTATGAGGTTCTGGATCCACCATAATCCCATGATCAAAACCCAGGAAACTGTATTCTGTAACCAAACAAAAATTAACAAAAAATTAAAAAACAAACCCATCATTACCTTACAATTACATAAACGAACAGACTCTTTTAGCATCAAAAGATTTGAAAGTAGGCTCACCTTTGAACATATCAAAATTACAGAATGAATCCTTACACAAATTAAATCCACTAGTAAGCATTTGCCCAAATCTTAGAACCAAAAACAAAACTTAGCTAACAATTAACTCCAAAAGAAACAGGTAGTAATTCATTCTAAGACAGAATCAAACATGACACTAACTCATCCTATAAATAAAAAACACCACAGCTTAAGTGAAAAAAAAAGAGAGTAAAACTTTATTATATATAAAAATAAAAATAGAAAAGGGGATGATCAGTTGATCAAAGGTTATTTATTACAAACCTGACATGTTGCTAGGGAATTGCACAAGGTGATAAGGAGGAGGAAGATTATAAGCCAAATGGTTGAAGATGAAAACTTGATGGTGAAGCTCACGCCTCTGAGCTTCAGTGATCACATGGTTTATTTCTTGTGGAGTCGAATGAGAAGCATCAAACCCGAGATGAAGTTCAACACTGTTGGGAGAAGAAGTGCTGTTCTCTTCCTTGACCATAACAACCCTCTTCCTCTCATCAACAACACGACTTTCCATCTTGTGTTCCATGCCAATCTTCTTCTGGGGTCCACCTCCTACCCCTCAAAAAAGACACAAACATAAGAACAAGAAGCAAAAAAAATACAAAAAAGAAAGAATAATAAATAAAAAAAAAAGGTGCTAATGAAGAAGCATGTGATGATGGGCTAAAGAAGAGAGAGTGGAAGAGAAAGTGAGAAACCAGAAGTGTTGTGTGAAGAGGGAACAGTTCGAAGAGGCTTAGCTTCCATTGTCACATTCACATAAGGCTTTTTTTTCCTTTTTCTTAAGAGGGTCTGTGTCCGATTGTGATGCTCAAGGAAAAAAAGCTTCTTTTTTTATTACCTTTTTTCAGTGTGAATATTAAAAATAATGTTAAAGGGTATTTGAAAAGGGTAAGCTCGGCACGGAAGTGCTTCTGCAGTTGCCTCCATTTACTTCTATTGTAAGTTGCAAGAGTGGGAGAGAGAGAAGGGTAGAGAGAGAAAGGGGTGTCAGAAGTTTCTGACAAACAGCTTATTACATTGCAAGACTTTGCAGCAGTCACGTTCAGACAAACAAAATGAACCTTACGTTATATACTAGACTAGACTGTTCAACAGTGTTAGGCGCGTGAGCACACTCCACTATCCATTCCTTTACCAACAAAATATTTATTTTGGTACAGAACAACGTTTTCTCTAAGAGGTGTGTGTTATCTTATTCTAATAAAGTAAGATGATTATACTCATTACAGAATTTGGAGTTTTTTTTTTTAATCATGTATATTTATAGGTTTTGTTTATTATTAATTTTTATCGAGAAATTCGGTCACTCTAGTAGGAGTAATTGGTCATTATTTTATATTTTTTAAAGGTAAATATTCATTTTCATTTATGAATAAATAAAGTGTTGATAAATTCGTTGTTAAAAAATAAAAATTTAAATTTTAGTCCTTGAAAGTGAAAAAAGTGCGACAAACTATCAATCCGTTAATTTTCATCCGTTAATGTTAATGAAAAATTCTAAGTGACACCTTCAACGATGAATTTGTCTTTACACATTTAGGAATAAAAATAATTATTTATCTAAAATATAATTTAATCTTCATATTTTTTCCTTTTTTAATTTTAGCAAATATAATATTATAATAAACACTTGAAAAAATAGGAAGACAAACATAAATTAGAACAAACATAATAATAAATATAATATTAATTAATAAGCATAGTCTTTCTATTATTCTGAAATTTCTAATCTGACAATACTTTGTCCAAAATATGAGACTCAAACAAAAATGCATAATCATTAAGTTAATTCTTACAAAAAAAATGAGACTCAACTTAATTTTGTTAGTACTTAATGTTGTCACAATAGAAATTTCGGAGTAACAGATCAATTATGTTTATAAATCAATATCATGCTTATTATTATGTTTGTTTTCCTATTTTTTAGTGTTTATTATAATGTTATACTTGTAATGATTAAAAAAAGGGAAAAAGAAGAAAATTATATTATATTTTGGATAAATAGTCATTTTTATCTATGAATATGTAAAGCACTAACAAATTCGTCCCGGAATATGTCACATAGGCTCTTTCATTAACGATAACAAACAAAACGGATGAATGGATTTGTCTCACTTTTTTGCACTTTTGGAGACTAAAATTTGAATTTCATCTTTCAGAGACGAATTTGTCATCTCTCTACACATTCAGGAACGAAAATGACTATTTATTCCTTTTTTTATAAAGAGAATTTACATTTCAAAGAAAGGATAAATAGTCAAATTTATTCTTGAAAATGTAACGCACTGATAAATTAGTTTCTGAAAGATGAAAATTCAAATTTAGTCATTGAATATATAAAAAATACAACATATTAGTCTTGTGTTAAATTAGGCCTTGAATATTACAACTTAATGATAAATATGGTCTCACAAATTTAATTACAGGACCAATTTGTTGCATTTTTTACACATTCAATGACTAAATTTGTATTTTTCATCTTTCATGGACCAATTTGTCTCTAAATTATACTTTCGGAGATGAATTTGACTATTTACCCTCAAAGAGATATTTCATCACTCTTTGTGACAAGTCATGTATGAACCTTGATAAAAAGTTACATTTTTAATTTTGGAAACTATCCCAACCTATCTGACGACGGGATGATGAAAACAAAATAGATAAGCCAAAGCGTTCTTCTCCAAGGGAGAAAACGAGCGGAGTTGCCACCAATGTTTATTTGAGGAAAACGTTAGAAAAATCGAAAGAGGTATGCAAAATTTGGAAAATAAGGGTTTCGGGAGTTGTTTACGCATAGGGAAAGTATTAGCACCCCACGCACCCGTCACAAGGGATGGTAACCTTTAATCGAGTGTGCGCAACGTGACTTCAGAATTATTTTCTTTTTCCTTTTTATATTTTTATTTTTTTTAGGGTCGACAAGGGGATGCCCTTGCTCCTACGTATCCTCAGGTACGATGAGGAATTCAGACCTACATAGTTCTTTATGTCTGAACGTTTGTGTGTTAAATTGATTTTATGTTTTTGAAAGATTTACTTTAATTGCGAACAAAAAATCGTTTAAGGCGTTGGACCTTGAAACGATCTTTTAAATTTTGAAAAGCGGAGAGAATCGTTAAGGCGTTAGACCTTGAAACGATCTTTTAAATTTTGATAAGCGGAGAGAGTCGTTAAGACTTTGGACCTTGAAACAATCTCAAGTGATATTTGATAAAAAGAAGTTAATTATGAGTTGGTTTTATCTTGGTTTCGTTTATTAACTTTCAATCTCTTTTAAAGACTATTTTACAACACTAGTGATCGGTTAAGATTGAATTTTACAAAGAAAGACGAGATTGTCGATGATGGATGGAGAAGATGAATGTGCACATAATAACAAGGGGGACCCCTAAGGGTACATAAATCACATTCAATTCCAAAAAATAAAAGTAACCGACGGTTGCACGAAGAACACAGAACAAGAAAACAACGTAGGGAATGATCGCGGTCGCGATTCGTTAGCGCCTCGGCTTCGTTTCCTCTTCTTTCTTCTTCTTCTTTCTTAATTCTACCAATTCCCTCCACTTCTGAACCTTGTCCCTTTAAAACACCCCTAGGATGCAAAAGGCCACCTTAGGGCGATTACAGCTCACTCAAGTGAGCTGAAACTTAACCTTGAAGCAGGAAGCTCGCCCAGGTGAGCTAGTCCCTTAGCCTTGAAGTTATTTGGTGGCCCAAGCGAGCCAAATGCTGGCCTAGGTGAGATGGGGCCTAGGAAAAACAAGGAAAAGACCTTTTTGCCCTCCTTTCTTTGTATCTTTTGTCTTCCTGATCGAAACACCAAATGGTTTCTTGCTTTGCACTGTAACTGGCGTTTAACACTGTAAGTCGACTAGCAAGGATCAAAAGATCAACGAACAGTAGTCCCCAGACGAAATTAGGCTATGACAAAAACCTCTCACAACTTTTCACCATTTTCAAAATATATTCAAATTCCATCATTATTTTGAAAATCACATTGTTTTAGACAAAAGTATCTAGCGAATTGAATATTTACTTAATAAGTCATGGGTTTGACTCATTTGAAAAGCCTTGAACCAAATAGTCATTAGAATTAGCGGTTATAACTTACACATACAATCTTGATGTCATTGAATGAATTACAAAAGTGACAATTTAGTAAGGCTTTAGTTAGGTATTCTTTTCATGAGAGCTTTAAGAGTCAAACACTTAACACAAAGAAGTGGGCTTACTTCACTCCTATATAGGTAAACTTTGTAAGGAGTGTCTCATCATAAACACTTCAGTTCATATATGGTATAGCTTATAAGTCCATTAAAAACAAATTATTCAACCTTCCACTGTTATTTACTTTATGGTCCAACTACTTTTAAACCCTTGGGATGTATCTATTGTTAAGTACTTGTAACCACTCTTAAATGTGAGTTAGGTTTTCATTGTTGTTGATTAATTAAATATGGGTTTGAGTCTCGTCCCCAATGATGTTTTACATACAACATCACTTGTGAATCCTTATTAGAATCACTATCAAAATCAAATTGAAGAAACATTGAAAGATTCTAAGATTAAAAACATCATAATAATGTCAAGAAGAATGTACCAAAATCAAGCCATTGAAGGATTCTGAGATTACCACATCAAAATTGTGAGAGTGACAATAAAACTTTAGACTCTTTGCATCAAAATTGTTGAAGCAACAACATGTCATCCATATGACTCACACATCTAAGGTGTCATCAAAAGATTGGAGTTTGTAACATCAAAATGACTTTTGGATCAACATTAGATCTTCCATATGAATCACAAATACTTAGGGTTCATCAGAAGTTGAAGATTGTCCAACTTGAAAGATGCAAGAAGATTAAGAAATTGAGGTTTATTCATGAGAACATCTGATATGCTACATCAGAATGAGAAAGTATTTCTGAAGTCTGAAACAAGGACAAATGATCACACAACAACAACAACAATTTTCCCAAGGATTCTACTTAAGAAGAAATGTGTGTTGTGAAGTAATGAAGGATGAAATTGAGTTATCTACGAAGACACATCATTAAATCTTCATCAAGAGAAGCCTACATCAGAATATGCCTTCTCTCAGAAAAGCATTAAAAAGTGTTTTATGATGTATTTTCACAAGTGGCTCAGAATGACTACATCAAAATGAAGAGCTCAAAATGGATCCAAACTTTTGACAGGACACACAGAGCTATCACATTTCAAATTTCTGCAAGAAGAAGATGCTTAGTTGTGGACTCACCTCCAATGGCTATATCTTTGAGGTGTATAAAAGGACTTTGAGGTAGCCATTTGAAGTATCCAACTAAAGCAATCAATAAGCTAAACACACAAGTTATTCTCTGAATGAGAAATCTGCTTCAACCTCTCTATTGAGATCTGTTGAGAGTGACTACCTTCCATCCAAATACCTTTGAGCTATATTTGTAACAAAGTAAGAGTGTGAATTGTACTTCCTGAGTGGAAACCCCTTTTAGGGAGAATCTATTTTTTTGTGCAGTGATTCACATAAACCTCTTTGTTGTGCATTTGAAAGGCTCCAAGCCAAGACCAAGGTGTGGTGGTGAGGGAGCAAGTGTGTTGTGAGATTAAGGGGATTGTGTTGCTAGGACTTGAGTGAAGTCCTATGTAGTTTTGAAACTTAGGTTGAAGTGATTGTTGTTATAAACCGATTGTGTTAATGGTGGTTGTAATAGTGAAAATCTCACTGAAAGAGTAAGGACTAGACGTGGCCTTGGGTTTAGGGTGAACAAGTATAAATCTATTGTGTCATCTTCTTCCATTTTCCACTTTTTGTTGTTTTCTTCATCTTGTCCTAATAGTATGCTTTTGATAATCAAATTTAGTGAAATAGAGGTTAAGAAACTCAAACACGACATTAATCAAATCTTTTTAAGATTAGCAAAAGGTTGAAGTTTCATCCTGAACAAAAACACTTTTCTGAAGCTGTTAAGTTTTCATTCCAAGCTTAGAACAAATATTCATTCTGAACTATCACTTTCTGATCTATCCTCATAAGCATTAAACTGTTTTTAAAAGAGCATAAATTTTTGAAAATGCAATTTAACTCCCCATTCTTATGTTATTTTATTCACTTTAGGGTACACACACAATCACATGGTTAATTTACTAATCACACTCTCAAGACTCAACTATCAATATGGGTAAGCCATCAACAATTATAATCATCATGGTAGCCAAGGAGACTTAACCATGAATATATACTAACCCCAACCTCAAGTAACCCTTGTTAAGAGTGAACATGGGTCAAGTTGGGTGACATTTATCTTTTCCCAAATCGACCTTAAGTTTTGATCGGGTTATTTTTCAAAACATTAAACCTAACTCGATTAAGACCATAAATATATGGGATAAGATCAAATCAACTTGATTTTTTTAACACAATATAATAATTTTAACATTATGCAAAGTTCAATTGTAGAATAAAATAAGTGCAAAACTTAAATAAAAGGTATACTTAATAATATGTATTTTAAAATAAACAAATTCTATATAAAGATAATTTCATGTTATACAAAATATTAAATATCAAATAACAATTTTATCATTAATATGCAATCATTAAAAAACTTATATATTTTTTTAAGAGAATATTAGATTCTAAACCAGGTTGAGACGATTAGAAACATAATATGAACTTGTCTTAAATATCATTTTTTCCTAATAGCTTGTGAAACTCACTTTTTATGCCATTCATACTATATTTATGATCCTTTTTGGTTTTGAACATTAATGAATTTCTATAGTTTTGTGTAGGTGAATCTAATGAAAAATATTCACATCTCGAATCTATAACAAAAGGTTAAAATCGCGTTCCAAAATAAAAAATGATTAATATTTTAAAAAGGACAAACGTGTTATAAAAAATATTATTTAAGGAATCATTTTACAAATTTTAATAAATAAGGGACCATATTAAAATCTAAAATAAAGTTAAAGGAGCAAATAAATAATTTACCCAAATGAATATAACATATTATATTTAAGAAACGATGCAGTGTGATCATCATAATTTACATAACAGGAGTAAAACTTACATAACAAGAGTAAAACTAAAATCTAAAAACAAGTTTTATCTTTTAAAAATTAAAACTAATATCTACCGAATCGAGCATATTCAATATATTTGGGTTCTTAATTCCTTTTTGTAGTTACATAAAAATTAAAAATATTCATTAGTTTTCATTTTAACCGTTAAACTTAACTTAAATTCTTAACTTCCATTTTTTTTAATCCTCATGATAGTAGAAAATATCTATTAATTTTACATATAATTAATTTTCATTGAAAAAATCAATTTTAATGAATCTTTATTTCCAATTATATTCTATACATTCATAAGACTCAAATGTAACATGTTACTAAAGAAGACCGAGTCATTCTACTCTCACAAACAATAACTTGATTACTTGATCTTAACTTACATTTAATAAGTCTCATGTAATAAATGTCTCATATTTATACTTTTATTATTGGTTACAATATTAATTCATATATTCTTAATTATAAAACAATAAATACACACAAAAAAGACTAGATTATAAATTTGATTCGTGTTTAATTCTTGATATGCAATTTTGACTCCTTTATGTTTTTTTTTCCGTGATTTTAGTACTTTATTTTAAAAAATTACAGTTTTAGTCTAATCATTAATTTTTTGTACATTTTCTTTCTTTTATTTTTGATAGATTGAACTCTAAATTTAACACATTTAAGATATCATAAAAATAATTTAATTAATTAAAATTTAAAAAATAAAAAAATAAATTATACAAATTTGAGAATTCAATTAAAAGAGATCAAAATTATAATTTAGCTCATAAAAATGTTATAAAAATTGTAACGGTAATTTTGTAACCATTGCGAACATGCTTGGTTAAACTATGGTGAGACCAAGCCTAGTTTTGCTAACGAATCATACTTCTCTTTTTGGGTTCATTTTAGAATAATTCGTGCACAACAATTTGCATGGAGAACCGTATGATACATGCACTAACTTATTATTTCACTTTTTTAAACCTTTCAATCCTCACCAGTCACACTAGCACAATACTGAACACCATCAAGGATAAACAACAGTCGAAACATTGGTTTTTAGTTGTTAAGCAACTTTTGTTGTTGTAAGCAACCTTGCATACGAACTCCAACTCATTTGTTTCAGTTACTTACGTAAATGCTCTTATGTTCTTCTTTTGTATCTCAGAACCTTAACCAGACCCAACTCGTTCGGACATAGTGGGGACCACTATGACTCGCTATTCTCGTCTATAGTCATGCTATGCCCTCTTAAAACCCTTCACAGAGTACCGTTGCAACTATCATTCAGACTTGGTTCCAAATTCTTTCACGCACTCAAACATGACCACCACCTGTTCGACATTATTCCCCACCCAAATGCTGCCTCAGTTAACCATTCCATGCTCAACTGTTTGCACAGCCGCCTTCCCTTTCAAGCTCTCACCGCATTCAAGAACCATTTCCAGTTGCATTCTCTTGAAAATGTTGATGAGGTTACCGTTGCCTTGTCCCTCAAGGCATGTCAGGGAGAGTCAAAACTCGGGTGTCAAATCCACGGATTTGCGGTATGTAGTGGGTTTGTGTCGTTTGTCACGGTGTCGAATTCGCTCATGAAAATGTACTGCAAGTCTGGGAATTTTGGGTAGGCTTTGATTGTGTTTGAGAATTTGAGTCATCCTGACATAGTGTCTTGGAATACTGTGCTTTCAGGGTTTGAGGAGAGTGTGGATGCTTTGAATTTTGCACGTTCTATGCATTTTCGTGGGATAGCTTTTGATCTGGTGACATATACTTCTGCTCTTGCATTTTGTTGGGGTGATCATGGATTTTTATTTGGGTGGCAATTGCATTCTCTTGTGGTTAAGTGTGGATTTGGTTGTGAAGTTTTTATAGGGAATGCACTTGTAACTATGTATTCAAGGCGGGGGATGTTGGATGAGGTTAGGAGAGTGTTTGCTGAAATGCCTGAAAGAGATTTGGTTTCGTGGAATGCGATGATTTTAGGGTATGCTCAAGAGGGCAAATGTTATGGGTTGGAAGCAGTTTTATTGTTTGTCAACATGGTAAGACATGGTATGTTAATTGATCATGTTTCACTTACAGGTGCAGTTTCTGCTTGTGGTCATATGAACAACTTAGAGCTTGGGAGGCAGATACATGGTTTGACCCAGAAAGTGGGATATGGAACACATGTTTCAGTTTGCAATGTTTTGATGTCAACTTATTCAAAATGTGAGGTCCCTAAAGATGCCAAAGCTGTTTTTGAGTGCATTAGTAATCGGAATGTAGTGTCTTGGACGACAATGATTTCTATTCAAGAAGAAGATGCAGTGTCTCTCTTTAATGCAATGAGAATTAATGGTGTGTATCCAAATGATGTTACATTTATAGGATTAATACATGTTGTAACAATCAGGAATTTATTGACAGAAGGTCTAACGATTCATGGGTTATGCATAAAAAGCTACTTTTTGTCGGAACAAACTGTCTCCAACAGCCTCATTACCATGTATGCCAAGTTTGAGTGCATTCAAGAATCAACCAAGATTTTTGAGGAGCTTAACTGTCAAGAAACAGTATCATGGAATGCATTAATTTCAGGGTATGCTCAAAATGGCTCATATAAAGAAGCTTTGCTCACATTTTTGTCTGCAGTTAAGTAGATAATGCCCAATCAATACACATTTGGTAGTGTTTTAAATGCTATTGCTGCGGCTGAGGATATATCATTGAACCATGGGCAAAGTTGGTTTCAGGGGCTCTGCTTGACATGTGTGGCAAGCGTGGCGACATAATTGAGTCTCAAAGAGTGTTCAATGAGACACCTGAACGAACCCAGTTTGCTAGGACAGCCATAATATCTCCCTATGCCCGCCATGGAGTCTTTGAGTCAGTGATGAGTTTGTATACAGAAATGGAGAGGGAAGGAATCAATCCTGCCTCCATCACTTTCCTTTCTGTTTTGGCTGCATGTTGTAGAAAGGGCATGATTGATGTCGGTCATAGAGTCTTTGACTCTATGGTGAAGAAACATTCAATTGAGCCAACCTCTGAGCATTATTCTATTATGGTGGACATGTTAGGCCGTGTAGGACGACTAGATGAGGCAGAAGAGTTGATGCACCAGATTCCAGGAGGGCCTGGATTGTCAGTGTTGCAAAGTTTGCTTGGGTCTTGTAGATTACATGGGAATATGGAGATGGCTGAGAAGGTTGTTGGTAGATTGATAGAAATGGATCCTGCAAGTTCAGGTCCATATGTGTTAATGGCAAACTTGTATGCTGAGAAAGGAAAGTGGGAGAAAGTTGCTGAAGTGCGAAGAGGGATGAGAGGGAGGGGAGTAAAGAAGGAAGTTGGATTTAGTTGGGTGGATGTTTCTAATGTTGATTCCTTATATTTGCATGGTTTCTCCTCTGGGGATAAGTCACATCCAGAGTCTGAGAATATTTGTAAAATTGCCGAGTTTCTGGGACTGCAAATGAAAATTTTGAAAGAGAACAGAGAAACGGAAGGAGAGTGGTATCATGAGTAACAAATCCTAAAATAAATGAGGATTTTGTATTAAAGAGCTATGGATTTCTAACTTGATCTTATTCTTTTAAAATATATATTTTTTTCATTTATGTATTGAATTGTACTCAATTTTCATGTTACAAATTTGTGCTGTGGGACTTTAAGTTTGACTTTGTTGGTTTTGCTGTAACTCATTTTCTTGTAAAAAGAAAAGCAGAGAAAAATGTGTTAAACCTTTATGTTTAAAAAAATATCATTGGGTGTGTTCTGATCTGGATCACTGTTATCGTGGGAATTCAGGAAAGTTAGGGATTTATATTGTTGTTTTTCATATGTTTGTTCAAATGTGTCTGAGTAAAATTAGGAATTTTCGTTATTGACTTTTAATATGAAGAAGAAGAATGGTGACAGTATGAGTAAATAATAGCTGAAGTTGTAGGAGTAAATTATTGGATAAAGTTCTTATATTCATTTTTGTGAGCCATAACATTGCCTTGTTTACACTTTACAGTAACAATTTTGTTTTTGAACAACTTAATACGTGTTGGTAAAAATGGAAGTAATAATTGTGTCTCCCCAAGTAGAGTTCACTATTATGATTTCGTTTTCTTCATGTCTTCCTTGATGAGTCACAGCCATAGCCACAGCTAAAATAAATTACTTACAGGACCTTTTCTCAGGATATCATTTTCAATTTTCTGGGTGACAATAATCCAGTGTTGTTCTTTGACTATAGTTTCTCATGTATACCATTGCAGGCAATGCCAATTTTTAGACAGACAGAAAGTACGATTGAAGAATTGAGGATGCAATACATTTTATCAATAACTAGTTTTCAGTGGGTGACCCTACCGCCTAAGCAACACCTTTTCTGACAGCAGCTTCTTTTACTCTGGCTTCTCATGATCTATTGACTGCAAGCACGTTGAATCCGTTGGCTAGCACAAGATGCTAAACTTAACAGTTCATCTGACCAAAAGTTTGGGGATGCATTTTGTGAAGGCTAGACATGGACATCCAGAATGGATTAATAATGCAAATAACATTGGTAATGGTTTCTTTTTAAACATAGCTGGTGCAATCATTTTAGATGCCGTGAGCTGTTGTTCGCTGCAAAAAGAAATGTAATTGCTCAACTGGTCAAGACAGAGACACAGTGAACTGTTATTTTGGTTCTTATTACCCTTGGGATTATCCTCTTCTTTTGTCAATTTTTCTTCTAATCTTTCAGCGTATCCTCCCCCACCCTATAATCCTATTATCTTCAGTTAGATTTTATGCTTATCTATGATAATTGATAACTTTTTCCATAAAATGCTTAGCATTTCATGTTTCAAACTCTTCCCGAAATGGTTTAGAGCTACATTGTATGAAGCTTTAGCCCTCAAATTGTTGTTCTACTTGTTGCAGAGAACTGGTATGAAAAAGATGGCAACTATGCACCACATGTTTCTAGAAAAGTTCCAATTCCCAGCACTACTCTTTAAGATAGCAACTCAAACCTCATCAGAGCATAAAGAAAAAGTAAACAGAAAACCAAGTGTCGCACCCACATGTTTTGCATTGAGAAGTCTGTGGTTGGAGCCGTTGGCATTTCATTGATGTTCAATCAATGACAATAAGGATGAGAATAGATTAGGCAAAAGGTATTTTAAAATCTTATCTAGTTTAAAAGGATAAGTTTTGCATCATTTTGAAAATGTTGACGACACCACAAGTTTAGTTCAATTGGTTGAATAAAGTGTTAAACTCCTTGGTTTTGTCTTCAATTGTTATGGAAAAAAAAATAAAAAAAGGTTGATGACAAAGAATTTTTATTATTATTACATTAATTTTTACTGTAATGCTTTAAAATTATATACTTGTTGATTTATCTAAGAAAATTTAAGCCTTTTGCCTTGCATATTTTGGTTTAAATGTATTACTCTATTAAGCAATAAGTTCATTGACTTATTAGCAAGTATTATGTGCATTGGTGAGTAATTTTACAGAAAAATATGTATTAATTTAAATAAGTAAGAAAATATAAATAGCTTAGATTTTGTGAGAAAAAGGTAAATTTAAAGGGCAGTTAAAATATATTAATTTGAGATTACAAGTAATTGAGATTTGAGAAGAAAAACAAATTTTAATATAAGAAAGTAATTTCAAATAAGTAAAAATGGGAGAGGGAGGAAGAAAAAAAGGGAATCTTAACACGCTAAAAATTGAAATAATTAAAATTTGTGAGTTTTTAAAAATTTCAAAATACGTGTTAAATAATACTAAAGTAACGTGTCACAAGGGAAATAAAGTAAAATAGGTTTTTTCTCATTTGAAAATTAAGCTCATATTTATGATTTAGAAGGTAATTTATAAATTCGTACTGTAAAGTATGTTTGTTTTTTTTTTTTTTTTAAAAATTCAACCTAAGTCATACTTAATAATTGATTATTTAGTATTTGAGTTTGTGTTCATTTATTTGCAATTTTGATAATTTTCAATTTCAACTACCGGTATGCCAAGAATAACGAAAGAAAAAGGGGGCAAAAAAACCCTATAAATTTAGCGCTGCAAAGTGTATATTCAAAAAGCAAAACCCAACACAACGCGATCCTCTCTCTCTCTCTCTCAGAATCTAGCTTGCAATCCTTACTCGCCACAAAATCAAAGGCTTCCTTCCACTGAGAGAGAACACACTCGTTCGAATCAAAATCAAAACGAGAAAAAGAAAATGGTTAGTTGCATCACTCATTCAATCCTATTCACTCTCACACACTTCGTGTGTGTATGCGTTAATTCAATTCCTTCTAACTTATTTTGCTTTGGTTTTCAGTCGGTGACTCTGCACACAAACCTAGGCGACATCAAATGCGAAATCTTCTGCGACGAGGTCCCCAAATCCTCCGAGGTATGGTTATCTTCTCCCCTTCATTTCAATTGCTTTCAGGAAAAGACTCAAAAGTATTCTGCTTTAATTACCCTATTTGTCAAACCATAAAACTTAGGCGCGAGCGAGCTTGTGCTTTTAGTGCTATCTTTTCTTTTCCGAAATTTAGGATTTTTAATCCTAATTTTGTTAGCTGTAATTTTCAGTTTTGATTGGAGAATAAAACTAAGTGCGCGTTTGGACGAGCAGTTGCAAAATTGATCTAGAAGTGATGCAATTTATGTCTGAACTTTTTATTTATAAAGGCTCAATCTTACATACGAACTCCAACTCATTTGTTTCAGTTACTTACGTAAATGCTCTTATTTTCTTCTTTTGTATCTCAGACCCAACTCGTTCGGGCATAGTGGGGACCACTATGACTCGCTATTCTCGTCTATAGTCATGTTATGCCCTCTCAAAACCCGTCACAGAGTACCGTTGCAACTATCATTCAGACTTTGTTCCAAATTCTTCCACGCACTCAAACATGACCACCACCAGTTCGACTTTATTCCCCACCCAAATGCTGCCTCAGTTAACCATTCCATGCTCAACTGTTTGCACAGCCGCCTTCCCTTTCAAGCTCTCACCGCATTCAAGAACCATTTCCAGTTGCATTCTCTTGAAAATGTTGATGAGGTTACCGTTGCCTTGTCCCTCAAGGCATGTCAGGGAGAGTCAAAACTCGGGTGTCAAATCCACGGATTTGCGGTATGTAGTGGGTTTGTGTCGTTTGTCACGGTGTCAAATTCGCTCATGAAAATGTACTGCAAGTCTGGGAATTTTGGGAAGGCTTTGATTGTGTTTGAGAATTTGAGTCATCCTGACATAGTGTCTTGGAATACTGTGCTTTCGGGGTTTGAGGAGAGTGTGGATGCTTTGAATTTTGCACGGTCTATGCATTATTGTGGGATAGCTTTTGATCCGGTGACATATACTTCTGCTCTTGCATTTTGTTGGGGTGATCATGGGTTTTTATTTGGGTGGCAATTGCATTCTCTTGTGGTTAAGTGTGGACTTGGTTGTGAAGTTTTTATAGGGAATGCACTTGTAACTATGTATTCAAGGTGGGGGATGTTGGATGAGGCTAGGAGAGTGTTTGATGAAATGCCTGAAAGAGATTTGGTTTCGTGGAATGCAATGATTTCAGGGTATGCTCAAGAGGGCAAATGTTATGGGTTAGAAGCAGTTTTATTGTTTGTCAACATGGTAAGACATGGTATGTTAATTGATCATGTTTCACTTACAGGTGCAGTTTCTGCTTGTGGTCATATGAAAAACTTAGAGCTTGGGAGGCAGATACATGGTTTGACCCAGAAAGTGGGATATGGAACACATGTTTCAGTTTGCAATGTTTTGATGTCAACTTATTCAAAATGTGAGGTCCCTAAAGATGCAAAAGCTGTTTTTGAGAGCATTAGTAATCGGAATGTAGTGTCTTGGACGACAATGATTTCTATTGACGAAGAAGATGCAGTGTCTCTCTTCAATGCCATGAGAGTTAATGGCGTGTATCCAAATGATGTTACATTTATAGGATTAATACATGCTGTAACAATCAGGAATTTAGTGACAGAAGGTCTAACGATTCATGGGCTATGCATAAAAAGCTGCTTTTTGTCGGAACAAACTGTCTCCAACAGCTTCATTACCATGTATGCCAAGTTTGAGTGCATTCAAGAATCAACCAAGATTTTTGAGGAGCTTAACTGTCGAGAAACAGTATCATGGAATGCATTAATTTCAGGGTATGCTCAAAATGGCTCATATAAAGAAGCTTTGCTCACATATTTGTCTGCAGTTAAGGAGATAAAGCCCAATCAATACACATTTGGTAGTGTTTTAAATGCTATTGCTGCGGCTGAGGATATATCATTGAACCATGGGAAAAGTTGCCATTCTCACTTGCTCAAACTTGGTTTAGGCACTGATCCAATTGTTTCAGGGGCTCTGCTTGACATGTATGGCAAGCGTGGTGACATAATTGAGTCTCAAAGAGTGTTCAATGAGACACTTGAACGAACCCAGTTTGCTTGGACAGCCATAATATCTGCCTATGCCCGCCATGGAGACTTTGAGTCAGTGATGAGTTTGTATACAGAAATGGAGAGGGAAGGAATCAATCCTGACTCCATCACTTTCCTTTCTGTTTTGGCTGCATGTTGTAGAAAGGGCATGGTTGATGCCGGCCATAGAGTCTTTGACTCTATGGTGAAGAAACATTCAATTGAGCCAACCTCTGAGCATTATTCTATTATGGTGGACATGTTGGGCCGTGTTGGACGACTAGATGAGGCAGAAGAGTTGATGCACCAGATTCCAGGAGGGCCTGGATTGTCAGTGTTGCAAAGTTTGCTTGGGTCTTGTAGATTACATGGGAATATGGAGATGGCTGAGAAGGTTGTTGGTAGATTGATAGAAATGGATCCTGCAAGTTCAGGTCCATATGTGTTAATGGCAAACTTGTATGCTGAGAAAGGAAAGTGGGAGAAAGTTGCTGAAGTGCGAAGAGGGATGAGAGGGAGGGGAGTAAAGAAGGAAGTCGGATTTAGTTGGGTGGATGTTTCTAATGTTGATTCCTTATATTTGCATGGTTTCTCCTCTGGGGATAAGTCACATCCAGAGTCTGAGAATATTTGTAAAATTGCCGAGTTTCTGGGACTGCAAATGAAAATTTTGAAAGAGAACAGAGAAAGGGAAGGAGAGTGGTATAATGAGTAACAAATCCTAAAATAAATGAGGATTTTGTATTGATGAGCTATGGATTTCTAACTTGATCTTATTCTTTAAAAAATATTTTTTTCATTTATGTATTGAATTGTACTCAATTTTCATGTTACAAATTTGTGCTGTGGGACTTTAAGTTTGACTTTGTTGGTTTTGCTGTAACTCATTTTCTTGTAAAAAGAAAAGCAGAGAAACATGTGTTAAAACTTTATGTTTAAAAAAGCATCATTGGGTGTGTTCTGATCTGGATCACTGTTATTGTGGGAATTCAGGAAAGTTAGGGATTTATATTGTTGTTTTTCATATATTTGTTCAAATGTGTCTGAGTAAACTTAGGAATTTTCGTTATTGACTTTTAATATGAAGAAGAAGAATGGTGACAGTACGAGTAAATAATAGCTGAAGTTGTAGGAGTAAATTATTGGATAAAGTTCTTATATTCATTTTTGTGAGCCATAACATTGCCTTGCTTACACTTTACAGTAACAATTTTGTTTTTGAACAACTTAATACTTGTTGGTTTTACTGTTGGTTTTTCTTTATTGAATGGGCCATAACTGCCAGTTAAATTTTCTTGTGTGTGAATGTGTTTCAATCCAGAATTTTTTAGCACTATGTGCAAGTGGTTACTACGATGGAACTATATTTCACCGCAACATTAAGGGTTTTATGATTCAAGGTGGAGACCCAACTGGAACTGGCAAAGGGGGAACTAGTATATGGGGCAAGAAATTTAACGATGAGATAAGAGAATCTCTGAAGGTGAGTTTGTCCTCTATGAATCCATGTCTTTGAGGCCATGTGTTTTGTTAGGTGGCATTTCATAGATGTGTTGGAAGAGGCAGAACATAGCATATGATTTCTATTCCATGTCTGATGCATATTAAAAATAAAATATAACAGGACATACCAACATGGTATAAATTATATAAAAAGTAGTATATTTTTGTTCTGCTGAAAAGGGGCTAATATGATTGTTTTGCTTCTCAATGCCATTATCAGAATTTGAGTATAGAAAGGGCACATGGTTTCCATGGGATGAATACCGCTTTTTTTAGCATGCCTTAAAATGAAGAGCATAATTGGGATATACTGTTATCAACATGATTTATTTGAAAAACATATTTGTGTGCTGAAAAATGGCTTCTAAAGTTACTCCAAGATATGTTTGAGAGTTATTCCTATATCTGAAAAGAATAATGAACTAAGCAATCTCTATAGCTGAAACAAGAGTTATTTCTTGCATCTAACTTTGTAATTTTATGGAAATTTTACAATATTTAAAAAAATATCATTTCAATCATAACCTAACCGACTGTCCTAAGCATACTAAAACTTCATTTTATTTATTTATATATGTCTTGATTGGTCAATTCTTTCTCTGGTTGATTAAAGTCAATTTTATTGTTTTGAAATATAATTATCTTAAAGATGTTACATTTTAGTATCTGATCAAATGTGATTAATTTATCAATTTGGTTTATGATGGTAGTGGTGAGCTGTGGGCTGTCATGGCATAAGAATAATGGGACTTTTCATTTTGATGTGTTTTATGGAGCAATAATTATTGGCATTTTTCTTCATCTTATGATTGTGGTAGTTAATAGGTTTCCCTTTTGTATGTTTCAGCACAATGCAAGAGGAATATTGGCAATGGCCAATAGTGGTCCAAATACTAATGGAAGCCAATTTTTCTTAACTTTCGCAAAGCAACCCCATTTAAATGGGCTATACACTGTGTTTGGCAAAGTAATTCATGGATTTGAAGTGCTCGATCTCATGGAGAAGGTATTTTATTCTTCTGTAATTATTAAAATTGTTTTTTCTCTTTTAAAAAAATTGGGTTGAAGCTCAAGGTAGCCTCAGGTTTTGTGGTTCTTGGCTTGCTTTGGCAACTCGACTAATATCTGCATTTTTTTGGTGTCAGATTCATGTGCTTTTCTGGTGAATGTGTGCGTTTGTAATCATAGAAAAGAAGAAATAATATACTAATTTGTTGTGCAGACACAAACAGGGGCAGGGGACCGACCACTTGCGGAGATTAGGCTCAATCGTGTAACAATACATGCTAATCCACTTGCTGGTTAGCCTTTTGTCTCAACAGTTTTTTTTTATGTAAAATTTCAGTTTTTGTTTTTAAAAAATGATCTAGCTTAAAGGGAAGGAGAAAGTGAATTCTTATGTACTAATTTGAGTACTTGTTCATACCTACTGATTCAAAGTAGCATTTTGATTGATCAAGTGTAGTAAAATGTATAATGATTTATGAGATATGCATGGAATACGATAAGCACATATTTATGGATATTTCAAGTGGCGAAATTGTATGATGTGAGAGATCTTGGTGTTGGCGTTGTGAAAATTTTATTGCCAAGCGTATGCCTGATGTCCAAGCTAGCTAGTTTGCTAGCAATGTTTACTCTTTTTGGCTCTTGGATTGTTAATTGTTTCTAAAATTTTAATTGGTGATTTGATATCTTCTGAAGAGCTCTCATGTCAAAAGGTACATGCCAGCTAGTACTTGGCTTACTTCATTATTTTTGTTTTTACTGCTGGCTTTCTTCATTATATTTATAGCTTTATATGTCCTATAGACATTCTCCATTATATTCAATTACTATGCGATATTGAATCGTCGATCTCCTAATTTCCTTCTGCTGCAGTAGATCCTCTTATATCCTTGATGAATGATTATTCTTTCCTTTCTTTTTCCTCTTAATCACTCCCAATTTCTGTGTCAACCTTTTTTGCCACTTATTTTTTTATTGACTGGCATAGCTCTGAACTAGGTAAACATCCTCTTTGTCTTTGACCTTTTTCTATTACACCTCGACCCATTATCTCTCCATCCATGCATCTAATTGAGCCATTGTAGAAACATTTTTTTAATGGTCCTTTGGTTGGCTTTTGCCTCTTAATTTGCGCTCCATCCTTTATCAATTCTTGGATTATTGCGCCTTTGTTACTGTCATTCCTATGATTTACGCCTATACCAACCATCTCCCTCTCGCTTGGGAAGTGTTCTCACCTTGTCACTGTTATTGTTAAATTCACTTGCATACTTTCTATTTTATGTTATAAAAATATCTTTCTTTTTTTACAAATGTTACTAATTAGTATGTTATGTTATCATTCCAACCCTTATGCCTCTCACCTAGACCATCTTATGACACCCTTACAAAAATATCCTTGATTCAAATATGTTTTTTACAAAGAATTTAAGGTGCATTAAAATAGAAGTACAAAGGTGAACTTACTCGTATCGGGTGAGAATAACAGTTCCCCTCTTGTCTTTCTTATTGGGTTGCTTGATATGTGGCAAGTTAGTAGCAGTAATAATAAACTCGAAAGTTTGGATATTAAACTCAAGATACTAATTGTATTCTCAAATGTAAATCGCATAAATTAAATAATTTTGAGTTTTTATTTTGAATTAGAGATTGTTTGTGTTTGTGTTAAGAAAATAAAAAGATAAATAACAATTTCAAAGAAGAGATATATATGAATAAAAGTAATTCGGATTATGATTTAACATGTATCGTTTTTTCCTTAATTTTTATTTTAATTATGAACTCTCAGCTACTAATTAGTTGCTTAATACCTCTTATTTTAATTATTAGTCTATGATTAAGGTTTGAAAATATTCTTTTCCCTAAATCAATCCTGCATTGGTCATTTGACATTAAATTTATGATTAAAGATGAATAATATAGAAGTTTGTAAAAGGGGATTCATGTTGTCAATTTGATCATGCAAGTTTTATGAATCATATCATTTTATAGGTTAGTCAATTACGAGAAGATGATCACTAACATGCAATTAACTAATATTCAGAGTGATCAATTTCAATATAGAAGTGAAAGTGATAGAATGAAACAATTAACTGAATAACATAAAAAAAAAATTTAAAAAGAGAAACTAGAGTACATGGGTACAACTAAATCACAATATGAATTTTAAGGGATTTAGCCAATCATGGTCATAGAATAACTAAACAACATATAATATTGCATTAGAGATAAAAGAGATAAAAAATTCTTATAGATTTGGACCCCAATTGTTTTACAATTCTGCTCTCAAAAGATCTTGTTCAAGAAATGTATATTGATTTTCAAATCCCCCAAGTATAGACTTTCACCTTTTATTTATAAACTCCTAAAGATAATTACTTTAATTAGACACACTACATATAAATATTCTAATATGATATCTAAAGATAATTACTTTAATTAGGCACACTGTAAATATATATTCTAATATGATATTTAAAGATAATTATTTTTAATTAGGTATGCTATAGATAAATATTCTAATTAGATCCCTAAAAATAATTATTTTAATTAAATGCCTAAAGAGAGTTTTTCTTAATTAAGTTCATTATGGTCACAGTGATATCCACCACGACCGTTATCGGAATCCTAGCGCTGAAACTTGAGATATTATGCAATGACGAGAACTTTCATGATTGATCATGACCTTTTTGGTTGATACGATCGTGATCAATGTACCATAACCGTTATCAAATAAAAATAACATCAAATCATCATGAAATTGTGTATTTTTTAACTTTTCTACTTAATTGAGTGATACTTCTCTAAGGTAAAAATTAATGTTCAAATGTGAGTTTTGTTAATAAAGTACATGAAATAAGATAAAAAGATTTACATTAACTATCATTTAAATTATGGTTTATCAATATGACTTGCTGCTTGGTCCAAGCTCATTCTTTATTGGTCATAATTCTCCTAGTTCTTATTGTTGCTTGATGGGCTATCTCCTTACATGCCAAGTCCACATCTATTTTTGTGATTCTAGTAACATCATGGTTTGGTGCTGGGACTGAGACCCTTTTCTTTGTCCATATTAGGTTTGACACAAAGCCAAATCTCTTCAGTCTTCCCATTCTTATTAAGCTTCTCAGGTATTACAAACTTTTTCCACACTTTCCCATTTTTCTAAAATTCTCCGCATCTCCAACATTCCAAAGTTTAGAAAACTAGTATAGTAATATGTCGTGGATTCTTTAAGCAACTTGTTGAGATAATCAATATTGTTAGTGAGAGTTTTTTTTTCCCTTTTGGAGTGTGTTGATCTTAATCCGTTATCTTTCTTGTCTGCCCGACAATCTTGCCCTCTTTTGAATAATATTTATTTATACTATCAGCTGTTCCTTTGGTTATGCTCACAAAAAATGGATCTATAACTTTTTGTCTGTTTGTATGGTTAACAACAATATTCTATCTTATCTTTATCATATTCTCTTATACTATATTATATAGTGTGCGAATGGATTTTAAAATTTTTCGTCGTTTTACTAAAATAAAATTACTATATAAAGAGATCAGACTATATAGTACAGAAGTAAACAAAATCTGAAATTAACATTATTGTAAATGGAATTACATATCTATAAATTTCTAAAATTCCTTGTTGTGCGTTCACGGCACCTTGTTTAAAAAGTGTCATGATGATCTTGCTAAGATTATTCTTTTCCCTGTACTACATGAGATTCCAGTTCCAGTATCTGTTTGGTAAAAATTCATGCAGAGCCATAATTGCACTTGTTTAAAAATTGTCGCGATGATCACGCTCAGATGGAAGGAGATGAAAATATATAGAAGAACATCAAGGTTCGAATCAAATTTCTACAAATACTCTCATTTGAAACTTTCAATCTCGTATATATCCATCACCCTCTTGTTCCTCTAAAGTGATCAATCTATATTAAAAAATAAAGTAAATAATCTTAGTTGTTTATGAAAAAAATTAACAATCAATATTACATATCATTAACGTGTTAAAATATTAACTATTGTTAACTTAAATGATTTTCTTATCAATAACTTAAATGGTTTGCTTTACCATCTATAAAGTAAATTACTAACTTTAGAGAAATCAAATCTCTTACCTACATGATTTACTATAAACATACATCAATTTTCTCTTTCATTCATTTTCACCCATTTTCTTATCTTTCTCTTGTTCTCTCAACGTAACACTAATTACATATATTACTATCTTTTTTTTCCCTCTCTTCTCTCCATCCCAATTCACTTGAAAACGGATTGTAAGTTTAGATTTATCCATCCTACATTGTTTAGGGGTCCACCAGGAGTTTCACTGAAATAAAATCATATCAAATATCATGATGGTGATGTTAATAGACAAATAAAGTTAAGTGAAAATGATGAGGATGTGTATCAATTTCGAAAGCAATCAATGGATGTGGGTAATTGAGTGGCATATAGAAAGATCCTAAATTTCTTATTTGAAATGAAGGGAAATTGTATTGTTGACGTGGACCACAAGATGATGGTGAGATCGAGGTGCATGAGCTAGCAGTCGATACTTCGATAGTGCATGTGAAATTGCTGCAACACTTCAGCTTCATTCAGATAATAATTTATTAGCATGCATGCATCCCAATCCATGTAATATAGTAATGCAAGAACGAGCTTTTGATGAAGAAAGTTGATCCCTAAAATGAGTGAATACAAATGTATTTATTCTTTACTTTTGGTGGGTTAAACTCAATATATATTTTAAATTATATAAAAGAAGAATTAAACTTTTTACATAGGTTAAAATCAATTTGTACACTTCATTTAATTTCTCCAAAGCTGATTTTAACTTATTGGATAAACTTAATTAGTTTAATTGTTCATTAGTCCCTATAATTATATTAATTTTACTTTTTAGTTCCTATACTTAAAAATCATCTCTTTTAGTGCTTATACACATTTTTTTAATCTTTTTTTGCCCATATAAGTTTAGATGGTAGAGACTAAAATGATTAAAAAAGCTATGTATAAGGACTAAAATTGATTAAGAATAATGTGTATAAATTAAAATAAATAACCTTTAAATATAGGAAATTATATAGACTAAATAAGTCATTAAAATGAATGACTTTTTTTTCCTCTAAAAGAAAATCATTAAACCACCTTACTTTCTTATTGTCTTATCTTTTAAATTCTTATTGAGATGCTTATGGACACAAGATTTTATTCAATATATTTCATCTTGTTCACTGCATGCCTCAATTTTGTTATGACAACCAATATATATGGTTGCTAATGATGGGCTTAAAAAAGGTGGACATTTTTTTTAAAAGTGCTCAATTAATAATTTGGGTGTTGCTAGGTGCACCCAACATTTTTTAAAATACCAAAACTACCCCTGCGCTTTTTCCGCATTTGTGATGAGTGTGTGTGAGAGTGGTCCGTAAATCGTACAGATCAAGTTGATCCGTAAGGTTGATACGGATCAAGTTGATTCGTATGGTGATATTAAGCATACAAATCAACTTGATCTGTAAGGCTTTTACGGATCAAGTTGATCTGTATTGTTCCGTAAAAAGCTTACGGATCAACTTGATTCGTAAGCCTTTTATGGAACAATACGGATCAACTTGACCCATAGAAGCCTTACGAATCAACTTGATCCGTAAAAGGCTTATGGATCAAGTCCGTAAGGCTTCTACGGATCAAGTTGATCCATAAAAGGCTTACGGATCAAGGATATTTTTGTCATTTTACCTTAAGTGCTGGATGCACCAGCAATAATGCAGGGTGCACCTAGCAACACCCTAATAATTTTAACTAATTGAGATAGGACCTTCTCGTTGTCATTGGGTCAAGCCTTAATGACTAAATGGATGTTGAACTATGAGCTCTTGTGCCACATGCAACAATTAAGGCTAAGAGGTTGCGGATCCTCTCATTATCATTGGGCCAAGCCCCAATGACTTTACCAATGTGATTGTACTTGTGGAGTTTCTACTTTAGGGTTTGAGTTGTTGGGCCGAACCTAGGTAGCAATTGAATTCACCAAATTATAAGTCTTTGAGTTTGTGTGACAACACTTGACTTTAAGGGTTGTGAGTTATCAGATAATCTTTGTGTCGAGCTCAATGACATTCGTCGTAGGTCAATACCAACCCAACTTGACCTAGATGGTGCAATATGTGTTTTAATGTCTTAATGATCCTATCTTTAATCTTGATAATTTGGGGGATTGATCTAGTAATATCTTATCACAATAAATCATGGACATAAAATATGATTAGATCATATCTTATTAAGGTTATTATAAAAACTAGAGTGTGGCCTAGAGATAGAGTAGAATACACACACTTGATGCTTTGGAGTCTAGATAGGTAGCCTCCAATCCTATCTAGGGTAGTCCATCTAGAAACAAAGACGATAATCAATTTAATTCTAAATCAAGATATGTATTTCATCAACATTTAGCTTTTTCTACCATATACCCAACTAGTTCTTTAATTGCCTAGTATTGCATGATAAAATTGAATGCTAAATAAATACAAAATACTCAGTAAATTAAGATTGTGTATTGGATGAATGTGTTAGAATAGATGAGAGAAAGGAAAAAAGAATAATAGATATCTAATGTTTAAAGTTTAAGTTTCAAGAACTTAGAATTATTTTAAAAGAAGTTGAAGGGGCCTGGTATCGAGAGCTCAAGTTTTGAGTTGGAAAAAGTATGGTAAATTTGAACCAATTATTTGAAATATCTAAAAAATTAATTGAAATACATTAAATTAATAAGTTTTAATTCCTTAATTATATTTAACCTAAAAGGTTTGAAACTGATTTGGATATATATGCAGCTGAGATGTGATGGACGGCTATGGATGAATGGATTATGTGTCGGATATATATGCAGCTATGTTATATACTTTAAGATGCAAGTGCAATTCGTTTGTAGGGAATAGTCTGTTGTTTTAATTTCAGAAGTTAAATATTGAGACATGTAGTGGTTCATGTCTCTGCTTTGGTAATTTAATAACTTTCATGCACTTATTGTGCTGGTTTCTTATATCTATCGTATATATTTATTATTTCTTGCTGATAAAAAGAAAACGATCGAACAACCTTTCCTTTTTTTTTTTTTTTAAGGAACAATCCATTAATTTTCTTGTGTACAATGACCACAATAGGAATTTAACCCAAAATCTCATGCATTTATTTCAATTTCTATCACTAAACTAACCCTAGTAAGTTCTTAAAATAGCAGTATGTGTGTGTTCAATGAGTATGACGATTGACGAGAATTCAACTACTAAACAGATTTTAAATATTAGGCTAGGCTAATATACCACACGAAAAAGGAAAGACAACTCTCCAATCACTTAATTAGCATCTTTTTTTGATTTCTAAGTCAAGAGATTAATCTTACTTAGTGTATAACTATCATCATGTTCTAATGATATGCACATGTTGAATAGATTTTTATCAAATGTTATGCATAATTCATATTTTAAAGGTTTTTGCGACATAAATAATACACAAAATTTAATAAAATGTTGCAAAAATATATTATAATAATATTTATTCATATTTGATGATATTTTTTAAATATTATTAAAATATTTTAATAATATTTTTATTAAGCGTTACATAGAAATATTGTTGAAATTCGTATGTGTAACAGTGACAAATATATCAAAGTAACTAAATCTGCTCTTAATATAAGTTTGAAAAAAAGATATGGATGAATAGTTGTGGTCCAATTAATTGTACACCAAAATATCAAAGGAACTAAATCTGCTCAGAAATTTGAGAAAAGTGATATCGATGAATAGTTGTTGTCCAACTAATTATACACCCCAAAAATATATATAGACTATAAAACCATCTTGAAAATATAGGGGGATTTTGATATCATAGTTGACTATCAATATCTTCATATCTCCCCGTAGTGCTAGCTAGTATTTTGGCAGTAGTAATACAAGAAATGAGTGAGGGATAGTGGTCCTTCTCCTCATCGAATGGCTTAACCTTCATGTTCAAAAGGATATCATGATTCATGAGGGATTCAAGAACCCATTTTCAATTGGAATCTACTTTTTTTATTTTTATTTCATATGAAATATATAGATATACGTTTTCTTTACAAGCAAAAACTTTATGAAAAATATATATAGTTAGACACAAGTATCTAAAACAAAAGGAAATAAATGGTTACATGAAATAACGAAGTAGAATTTATGGGAGGTAATCCTGTTTGAATCGAGTAGAATCACTATAAGCTATAAGACGTTTTATTTAAGTATTTAACTTGATTGCATATAATTAAAATTTGAATCCAAAACTTTTAATTAAGATAAATCAGTCTCATGCCAATTGATCTATATTTTTTGTGGTATATGTTGTAGGTACACATACTATAACATAACATAAAAAGAATGAACATGTAGCCATAATTAAATAAAAACTTCTGTTCTTTTCCTCTGCGCTGCTTTGCCTTTATAGCTCTATACAAGCTGAAAAGGACACCCTAAATTTAAGCTCAAAAGTAACGCCCTACGCGTTTTTGCCCTAATATGACACTTCGCTTTCCTATCTACAATCTCCACATTAGCTATATGTTTGCATCCTTAGCTTATCTAGACGAAATTTCAATTCATGATTTTTATCAACTTTCAAACATATATTGGACTTCCAATGCAAAATAAATTAGAAAAATAATTTCCCTCAAGATTCAAATTGATATTGTGAACTTATATACCAAGGTATTTATTTATTTATTTGTTTTTTTGCAAATAAACAAGTTGAAGGAAACATGTGAAGTGGCTATGCCGAAGTTGAACCAATATATATACTAGCTGCTCCCACTATACATATACCATCATGATATAAACAAAACCCCGCACACCTAGTGGTCATAATGATAGAGAAGAAGATGAAGCCAAAATGGAGGTTTCATTTTCTAAATAAATGAGTATGGCTTTGGTACTCAATTACTTGAAGAAAAGGGACAACCAAAGGGACCTAACCACATTGACTAACCCCTTTCATCTTCATTAACGGTACCCTCTCTTCCAATACTACACTCTTTTTATTTGTTTTTTTGGGATAAAAATGTTTCACTCATTTTCAATTGGCTTCATCTTAATTATTCACGTGACTTTCACGTGCTGCTCCATGTGACTCTTCTCTCCAAGTTGGACTAAATTGGGGCTCTAACATAGCATACTCAATTTTTTTTTTCCTTTCTCGAGAAGATATAATTGATACGAAATAGTCACGGTCAAAAATAGGATTTAAATTTGAACCACTTGATTAACAATCATATAATAATTTGGTTTTTTTGGTATACTCAAATTTGGTTATTATTATATGATATAATAATTTAGTGCAAAATGAAAAATATAATTGGTAGCAGTATGAAACTCCGACAATTAATTAATATTGATTACGTCTCTAATAAGCTAACTAAAAAGAAAAATTAACGTGTGCTAATCCAGTCGGTCGAGTATATATAAATATAAGTCACTTTGGGCTAAGTTTTCAAATTTAGCAATGATTAATATTTGATGACAGTGTTTTGAATCTTCATATATATATATATATATATATATATATATATATATTACGTGAACTTAGAGAAACCTATTGCATAATTTGAAAAGGGAGAAAAGTTGCATCTTCTTTTCAAACAAAACAGTTCTCCTGAGGTAGTTAGAGCACCGAATTATAACTTTTAACTTAACGACAAGGAAATATCCAGTGAGAGGAATGTTGTAAGTGAACTCAATTTTACCAATCTTTTATAATTGATTAAAATTAAGTATAACATAAATGCAAAATACTTTTACATAATTACGTGACATTTAAATAAAATATAATTTTGACTGTTTATATAAAATTCATTAATCAAAGTTTATTGTTTCTCCGTCTCACGATAAAATTTCTTTCATTAGGTACCATTGCTTTGACCGTATAATGGAGTTTTTTACTTAAAAAATACAAAAAAAAAAAAAATTATACAACAAACTAAAAATTATTTACCCAAATGATACAAAATACTATTAAAGGTGAGAAATCGGTGTTTTTCAAACCAAACCGATTACTTACCTTCTAATTGGAACCGATTTCTTAACTTTTTTTTAGTATACGTTTAGAAAGCAGTTCCCTAGAAATTGATTTTTTTAGTATGATTTCTTTTATTTTTTATATGCTTTTTGTTATTTGTTTTAATTTTTTTTATTAATTCATATATTTTTTTTAAAAATAAAATAAAATTTTATTTAGCATATGTTGTTGTTAGTTTTACATTAATTTTATTTTGTTTAAAATTATTTCTAAACCTTTCTATTTCTTTTTCAATTCCACACAACATGCCAAAAAGATTCATTTTAAATTAATTTATTTTAAAAAAACACCTATAACACATTTTTATCAAATAGTATTTAAAAAATAATTAATCCTTAAATGAAATATTTAAAATAGGTGGCATAATTTGAAAGTAAATGTACCTTAAAAAAAGAAAAAAAAATGAAACCAAGTTTATCTAAGTTAAAAAAGACTAAAAAAGAATAAAGAAAATTTAAATAAATAATCCAAGAACTAACATAATTAAAGTACATAAAAAAGTTAGAACAACTAGTTTTGCAGTGACTACACAGATTCATCATGCATTAGAGCAATTATCTCATCAACAATGCTTGATTTTTTTTTTTGGTTTGTGCAACTAGCATGACAAAAATTTCATTTGGAGAACGTCCAAAAGTTACATTAAACTAAATCAGACCTTTGCATTGGTACTAAATTCCAGATAGATAAAAAATATTTTTCCCACGTCATCATTGCGTTTGAGCTTCATACAGTGATATTCAACACAACCATCACCTACGTAAATTGGTTGACGGTAAAAAAGATCAAGTAAAATTTTGGAACCTTTGCCGGCATAAAAAATTGTTTTCCTTAAGGCATCAAGCGACATGTCCTCACTTATTGTGATGACCTTAGGACCATTAGGACATTCAAACACTATCCCTTCATAAGATAGAAACATGTCACCATCGCAATACACAAGAATAAATACACTCTTCATGTTTTAAGCAATATGGTAAATATCAAATAAAGGTGTTGAGTTTCATCTAACCCCTATTGCTATTTATATATTAGGTGATCAAATGTTATCTTGTGAATCATACCAATAGCTGAGATCACACCAACAATATAAACGGTTTAGATTGCGTCATAATTTATTATGGTGGTTTGCATAGTTTGAAAAAATTAGTGTTCAGTCAAATCTTGTAAAAGGAATTGTTCAGTCAATCATCTCGAAACAAACTGTGAGATCAAATTGTTTGAGAAAAAACAATGTGGGGTCAAATTGTCTCAAAAAAAGTAATGTTCAGTCAATTCGTTTGAAAAAAATACAATGCTCAGTCAATAAAATGTAGTGTTTAGTATTCAATCAATTAACAAGGACAAACTGACATTCATAGTACACAATAATTTAACAAGGGCAATTATTGTTGTTTGTGTCCACCAGTTCCACATTTGGAAGGTTGTCTATTTCTTGCCAGCTATCGACGTACTCGTTTATGTTCTTGTGGTTGAAATTGTTCATTAGGAACAATAGGTTGCTCTTCTTGGATGAAGTTAATAATATTTGGTCGATTGATTGAAGAACTACTAACAATAGTTTGTTGAAAGGATGTAAACATAGGTATGAGCATACTTTGCATGCATGCATAAGCAAATTCTGATGTTCGAAGATCTCTACCTATAAGATTGCTCATAAAGTCTTCTCTGCTAGCACTGAAGAGCTGCAGATTGTACCCATAATCTTGATAATGATGTTGTTGTGACGTGAATTCATATGATTGAGGAGATGATTGTAGTCCTTCATCACGCATGTTGGCAACAACTGGTGGGCTTTGTGGTGGAGGATATTGTTCAGTTTTCATCTCTAGAGTTGAGTGAGTGTGGCAACAACATTTGGGTGAGTTGCAAATCGTATTAGATAAACTTTTGAATTTGCTCAGTACCAATTCATGTAATGACTCATATGTTCAAGATGTCCTTAAATAGGTTGACTGATTAACACATATTTGAATCTTTCCTTCCAAATTACAATCTATTATTGATGCTCCTCTGTCCAATTTGTGTCATTGTGTCTTCTTATGTCAGTTTGATGGAGTTTTTCAAGATTATGTGGTGGATTTGGTATGTCTTAATAAAGTCCAAAAACGCGCATGACCCTGTCAGTTTGCTACCATACTACTACTGGGAAACAAATTAAAGCGACATAAGCATTCTATATTTTGAAATCCTTGTATGCATATTTTGACAGAAATGATTCAAACCCTCTGTAAGGCATCCAATGGAACTAAAAAAAATAATTTGTGTTAATAATTTATAAAACAATGTAATTGACATTTAAATAAATAAAACAAAAATAAATTATTAAACCTCCTCCTTACGCATGTTATCAAATTTTGATTTGTACCCTATAACATCACCATGTGGGACTTCAGAAAATCATAGCCTTTTGCCACTCTAGCTAGTGAAATGTAATATGTTAGTGTCAAATACTTTATAAAAAAATTGTCTTTGTTTGAGTGAGAAATTTTTATTTACCTAGTTGCAAGTGGATATAACAACAGTTGGTGCTTAACCTTGGGTTGAATGAATGACATGAGATACCATGCCCAAGACTACAACAACACTCTACATCCTTCCATTTTTTGGATGATGGATAAATTGTCCTACACACTTATCTGTACATATGCGCTAAACATGTTGAACCCCAACCGTACCATCCAACCCGTTCAAGACCTACTAACAAAGGTAGATACATTAGGTGAATTATGTTTCCTGACTTGGCTGGCATCAACACCCCATCAATCAGCTCTAAAATGTATGCCCTACAATGGAATGCTAATTGTTGTAGTATGGGTCCTGCTGGGAGAATCAACATGTATGTTTTCTTTTAACCATTTCGCCAAATGGAAGATGAAATATGTGTGATTCAGGTCTTCACCTTTCTCCATAACATTCACTAAAGCGTTATTGATTTTAATCTGTTCGAACTTTACATCATTTGAAAACCCAGCTTGAACTAAAAAATATTTAATTTTGGCATCTAGAGAAGACAGAGCTTGAGCATATGACTGGATTACATCATCTGTTACTTGCAGAAATCAAAATAATAACAACATGAATATTTGTAAATCATAGCATAATTAACATTAAAAAGTATAAAATGTATTACATACTTATCTAGATCTATGAAGATATTGTTTCCAAAGAAGAAGAGCATCTATAACTTCCATGGTTTAGGTTTTGCTACTAACATCAAGAAGAAATTAAAGATGGATATTTGAGAATGAGAGAAAGTGAGTTTGTGAGTGTATGTGATGGCACTGCATGTATTGTATTTATAGAAAAAATTCAACAGTAACACAATTTATTTGTTGTGATCTTGACTGTTGATTTTGTCGGTGGGATTGTTATATGAAAACTACGGGAATGAAATATTATTTTAACCAAAATAACTTATAAACATAACAATGTAGGTGTCAAAAGTTGTCCTCATGGATTGATTTTTCTTGTTATAAAAAATGTGCATGCGCATTTCTGTTAAACAATTTAATACATGAATACGCTAAGCAATGAAACCTAACCTAAACCTTAATTATGTACCATTTTTACTAAGTCTAACCCCTAACCATAACTGTAACCCTAACCTTTTTTTACGCCAATGCGTCAGAGAGACTTTTGATTTCTGTCAGTGCGACAAGGAATTCAATATTTTACGTTAGTGCATGAGAGATACTTTTGCTTTATGTCAAAGACTTCAATGCTTCAAACCCTAACTCTAGGTCATAAACCCTGACCCTTATACATAGAAGTCTTATTCACCTTCATTTAACACATCCACGCAATACTTTCTTTCTCTATTACTTTCTTCCAACCTTTCAAACACAATACACAATGTGTCTTCCTCATCTGTTAATTGGTTAGCGCACTATGATGATCAAATAATCAAAACAGATGAATGGGATATGTTTCAATGCCCCACCAGACGTTCTTTCAAACAAAGTGAGACCTCACACTTGAAGTCTTGCCTTGAAAAGAAAAATTCATCAAAGGATCCGACTTCAACCACTGGACCAAGTCTGTGACGTCAAAGGTATGATTATTGTTGCTTGCCAACATGAGGTTTTTACATGGATTGTATTGTATACAAACATCCAGCTACATATACTTTCCACACTGAACTCTCAACCAATATCTCATGAACACCAATATTATTCAAATTCCTTGTCATATGTTTCACATACATCCAATGCAACCCCATCGTATACTCACACCAATTTGTACCAAGAGGCATTCTATTTAACCTAACCACAAGAAAATTTATTTGAACAAAACACATTCTTTTATTCAACTTTTTTTTGCATCATTTTTCTCCAATTTTTTAGACTCATAAACATTTGGTGTTATTGAGGATCAACTTCACCCATACTGGAGTACCCCTATAGTAGAGCCTACCTCATTAATCCAACCAAATGAGCCTGAGTTTATATCAGATCCTGACTTTCCTAACGAAGAACTCGATCCTTTTAAAAAGGATGAAGATGAAGTTTTACACAATCAACCCCAGGAAGATCATGAGGAAGAAGTTGAACTTGCTTTTTCAATAACAATTGTACCACCATACTATATGCCACCACATACATAATGTTGACCTTGAATATAATTTTGAAGATTATGAATACGATCATACATTGGATCACAAAGAAGTCAAACATTTGATGGGGATTCTCTTTGAAGGGATGCATTTTCAAACAAAGTAAGATGTACAACATGCTTTGTAACAATAACATGTGAGCAAAAGATCTAACTACAAGACACAACTATCAAAACCAACAAAACTAATTGTCATTTCTGATGGTGATGGTTGTGCTTGGAGGTGTAGGGCATCATACATACTTGCAAGTAAGAAGTGAGAAATAAGAAAGCTTCGTGAACCCCATATATGTTCAAATCTAGCAATCTCACAAGATCATACAAAGTTGTCTTATCTGCTTATTAGTAAAAGCATCCACATGTTGATTGAAAATGTTCCATCAACTTCAGTGCCAACCTTGATAGCACACGTTAAAAGCACCAAAGGATACATTATTACGTATTGGAAAACATGGTCAGCAAAGCAAAAGGCCATTGAAAACATCTGCAACAACCGAAAAATATCATTCTATGATATATCAAGATTGTTGTAAGCTCTGTAGAAATTTCTTCCTGGTATGATCATGGAGAAGGAAACACTACCAATGTCACCACAATAAGGTCAAATAGTAGAGGATTTCTTGAAATTTCATAATCTTTTTTGAAGTTTTAGACTATGTATCGATGAATTTTAATATTACAAGCTCGTGGTTTAGATCGCTGGAACATTGTTGTATGATAAGTACAAAGGGACCTTGCTTGTGGTAGTTGCACAAGCTGACAATAATAAAATTCTTCCAATAGTCTTTGTCGTTGTCGAGAGTGAAACATCGAAAACATGGTTCTTTTTCCTCAAAAATTTTGAAAGGCCTATCACCCCACAAGATGGTCTATGTTTGATTTCAGACATGCATGATTCATTAAAAAGTGTTTACTTAAGACATGATAGCGGGTGGACAACACAAAATTATGTGCATGTGTTCTGCATTCGACATTTTGCACTAAATTACATGAGGAGGTTCAAGAACAATGACATCAGAAAACTAATTATCAATGTGGGTGAGTGTCAAACTTCTTTCTCTTCATATAGTAAATATCACTTAATTTTGTATTATGAATAATAATTTAAATTGTTTTTTATAACTACTTAGCATATGCAAGGACAAAGTCTCTATTCAATCACTATTATAATACTTTGAGGGAGGAGACACAAGTTGAACTAGCAATTAATTGGCTCAGTGAGATTCCACGTGAAAAGTGAACTCTTGCATGGGATGGTGGCCAATGATGGGGATACATGACCTCCAATCTCGTTGAGTCAATTAGTTTGATACTCAAGAAAACATGAAATATGTTAATATGTGTGCTGGTAAAATCAACCTATACAAGATGTAATGCATTGTTCAACCAAAGAGGGAAAGAAGTCGCATCAATGCAAGTTTATGGACAAATACTAAATAGTGCTATGGAAGACACACAAATTGTTCTTGAGTTCGATCGATGTGGTGCATGGATCTTAGTCTAAGAGACAATTTACCTGAGAGAAGTTCGACCAGTAGGAATTTTGATTGTCAGGCTGGATGAAAGGTGGTGTGATTGTAACAAATTCCAAAAACTACACATGCCTTGTTTTCATATTGTTGTTGCTTAAGCGTGCTCACCATGAGTATAGGAACTACATACATCCTGTGTATACGTTGGAAACTATCTCCAATGTGTACGTATAATTGTTTGGAGAATTGCATAGAGAAGCGTATTGATCACCATGTCGCGAGCCAAGAATTTGTTCCGAGCCAAAGATGAAAAAAAATTATAAAGGTTGCCCTATCTTCTCTCGTATGCACATCAACATGAATATCTAAGAATTGGATCAACCAAAATAATGTTTAATGTATCGCATCTCAGACCATCCAAAAAACAAATGCTCCCACCATGTAGGCTCAAGCCAATAACATTAAGTTTATGTCATATTGTTTGTATTTTAAATTTTTTTGTTGTATTGTTTCAAATTTAAATATTTTTTTATCATTTGTAATTTTATATCTATTTTGTAATTTAAATATTTTTGTTCAATTCAGCTTATTGGTTAAATATACTTTTTGTTTAATTTCAATTATGTTGTTGATTAATTATGTATTTTAATAATCAAATAAAATAAAAATACAAAGGATTTAAAAACATATGCAAAATAATATTTTTGTTTAACAAAAAAGATAAATATAGACAACTATTAAAACAAAAAAAAAACATAATACAAAACAATTATTTAAAACAACGTAATTTATAAATTGGTCCTTGGGAATCGATTTCTAAACTATGCCACAACAAAATATAAAATTGTGCAAGTAAGAAGTTGATTCTTCAGGAACCAATTTCTCATCTTTCACAGTGATTCGTATGACTTAATGTAAATAAAAAAAGTTGTATTATTTATGTAATTTTTTATTTTTTAAGGTAAAAATATCCCATAAAATGTAATTTTTTTCATTGATTAAAAGAAACAATTCATCCCTATATTTTGTTTAACCACTTTGGACGACTATATATGGTTCATATAATTACTCAAAATTTGGTTATTATAATTCACTCATTTAGATATTAATCCGTCAGAAACTTATGCTTTAATAATTGAAAACTATAAGGATGAATGCTTATTAAAAAAAGAAAAAAAAATAGAACCAATATCATAATGAATAATAGATAAGGCAGAGTAAAACCAAAATGAATAAAAAAATCATTATAATTAATATCTTAAAGTAGGGGCCAATATCTAAACAAGTGAAAAAATATAAAAATTGTTATAAGAAATTAATTATAAAAACCAAATTCAGATAGAATTAAACTGTGGGGAATCAATATTTTTAATCTTTAATTTATTTCTAGTTAAGTTATTTCAACGATCGGTTATAGATGAGATTCTTAACAACTAACAAGACACATCTCTTAAAAAAAAGACATATATATTCAATGTTATATATATATATATATATATATATATATATATATATATATATATATATATATATATATATATATATTTGTTTTTAACCTTTTAGATTCATCAAGAGAAAAAAATATAACTAATCCAAAAATTGATTGAAAAATAAATAAAATCTGATTTAGAATTATTTCTGTGAAAATACTTATATATTTTAACTTTAATTTCAATAAATTAATTATTTGTATGGAATTATTTAATTATTCTATTGTATAATACATATGAACTAATGCTCAGTTGCCCGCTAGTGTGATTCTTTTATTAGACTCACTAATGTGATCATGTGAACTCAATTCGTCTGTTCTGATATATATACTTGTCTACTCAAGACAATAGAGAAAGAGAACAAAGACTTGCACTATACACAAATTTACATCATTGAGATGTTGGGGTATACAATCTAGAAGCCACACGTACGACTGAATCAAGATAATGGAAAATTATTAATTAGTTTACTTAATTTGTACTTAAAAATATTTTAATTTCTTACAAAATTTCTTTGAAAAAAAATAAAAATACTCATCACCGAACATGCACGCACTACCCTTTAAATCTCTTTGAGAACCAAAGCTAGCTGAGAAATTTTTAAGAGGATTTTTCCAACTGAAACATATTGTGTTCTGATCTAAGACTTTTCTACGATTTAGAGTTATTTAACCAGCTAGGTATAAGAGTGCAATCTATCTTGCTCTTAAGTCTCGTGTGCTTTATATAGGCTCTCACTCAGGGTATGGTGTTATCATACTTTATTAACTTAATTATAGAATAAGATATATGACTGAGATATATACCGTTTCAGATATAACAGAATATGATAAAATATTTATAATATATAACTGACTGAGATAAGATAAGATCTACCTACAATGTTTGAAGATTTACATAAACTATATATGAAAGAAAAGCATCTTTAATTCCCTTGGTTTACGTAATTGTGTCTCTGTGTGTGTGTCACTTGTAGTACTGTATGGGACTGCCTGAAAACAGTAGGCATGCAGACACTGTTGTGTAGCAATAACTATATATTGAGACTATAAGCAACCATGCAATGGCCCATTCTAATGAACAGAAGTAAATGCAGGGTTGGCACGTTGAATATCATGTTGAAAATGTCTTCTACCATAATTATCACAGCAATTTGATAACACCCCACGTGACTTTATCACTATTTCCTCTTTCAAGTTTGAAGATCCCACGGTAACAGTCACCACCTAACCGGTCTAACTTTTTAAACCCAAGGGGGAAACTTCTAAAATTCCAAAAAAAGTAGTACTATTAGTTAACTTTATTAGGTTAGTGTGGTATCAACAAGATACAGCTAAGTTAGATAAATAGTAATTTAATTTTGATATAAGTAAAGATTTTTACACTATATCAATCAATTGAAAATTATTTTAAAATATAATTTTAAAATAATTATTATAAAAATCATCAATTTTATATATACATGATCATTTACACTATTAATATTTTTTATATATACTTTAAATGGAAGTAATCTTTGATTATATTTTAACAAATATCTGTGTTAAGTTAGAGTTGAATTTTGATACATTGCAGTAAAGTTTTTTATATTATTAAAACAGGCGACTTTGATTTTAGTCACAATATCAAGGTATTTTAAGTATCATTAGGTTGCAATTATCTGCAACTTTTTACGACATAAAAAAGTATTATAAATTGAAATCTTGCCGTTAACTAATGAAAATTTATTTGATATATAATTTTTAAAATAATTATTATAAAAGCGATAACTTTCATTTATATAATTATCTATAGTTAAACAGCAATTAAAAAGTATATTCTGATTAAATTATCCCTTTAATATATTAAAAAAAAGGTTGGGTGGAGTAGTGTATTACTATAGTTTTGTTTCCACTCCTCATCTCTACGTTACCCACTACCCAAGTTTGAGCATGATAGACTAACTAGGCAATCAAAGAGGCCAAGAAATTAAACAAAGAGAAGAAGCGTTTTTCTTCTTCACCATTCCCACCCCCTCTTTTCTTTTCTTCCTTCCTCTCATCTATTGCTGCCCTTTGTAATCATGATGACTCCAATGTCATCATTGCTCTCTCTCTCATGTGGCCACATACAAACACAAAATCACAGCTATATCGATCACTTTTCTAATTTCCCTTCTAGCTAGTTTCTTATATCAATTAGTTTTTCTCACTTATGTGCCTATATAAACCCCTTCAAGTCCAATATAATGGTTGCGCCTCACTTTCACCCAACTTGGTTTCTCATTTAATTATTTCAACCTTAATCTATCTCTCAAGCTAGCAAGCTTGTACCCATACTTCTTAATTTGAGAGACCCCAAAGAGAGAAATTAATTAAGGTATGTGCTCTTTCTCTTCAGAACAGTCCTCACCATATGATGATCTTCCTCTTGTTCACCCTCCATGGCCATCCAAGAGACAGCCCCAGCACCTTCGGTTCAGCCTCCATAAAAGGTATACTTGTTTTGTAAATCGATCGCATCTTTTCTGTTTTTTCTTTCTTGTCTCTTCCAGATTTGTGTGTGCATGTTTTCTTTTGGGGGAATGACCCTCTCTCACTTTAATATTTCACATGGCAGTTTTGTGTTAACTCTTTCTTTATAAATATTCACAATTTTTAATAAGATCTCACCTATATATTTATATCTATGAAAAAGAGAAAAAAAAATACAATATTGACATATCATTTTAAAGGATTACACATTCTTCTAAGTATTGTGATAGTTAAACATTGTTAATAATTTGGTATATGATGAGAAAAAAATATTATGCAATGATAATACAAAACAGTTTTTACATTATAACGTAATTTAATGATAATTTATTATGTATGATAAAATTTATTAATTTTTATGATAATTATCTTAAAAGTTATATCAACGTTAATTTATTTTGTGTGTGTTATGTATTGATCCTTGATTGATGGTATTGGTACAGAAGGAGAGCACAATTGCAAGAAGCAAGACGGAGGAAAAGGATGATCATATTGAAGACTGAAATAAAGATGAGAAACTTGAAGTTGTACATGGAGAACCAAAGCATCATAGAGGAGAATGAGAAGTTAAGGAAGCAAGCAGTGCTTCTTCACAAAGAGAATGAGGCCCTCTTATTTCAACTTCAAAAGAAGCTTTCCGAACAAAATAACAGCAAAACCAATCAAATAGCTGTTAGCTAGCTATAATACAGTTTATATGTTAAGGCCAAAAAGTAGGAAAAATGGAAGGGTCTGTCGGTGATTCTTCTTTATGTGGAGTTCTGATGAATCTTAAATATATGTCTTTCTTTTATATAATTTGTTTCTTAATTGGTCTGAGGTTAAATTAATTAATTTCTTGCAAGAGTTTAATTGTAAACCATTACAAGACAAGGAATGTAGTGTTGAGCAATGCTACTGTATTAGTTTTATTTTGTCAAATTCCTGTTGGATTTCCTGATTATATATATGCTCACAGTAAGAATATGATTTAAAAGAGAAAAATAGGTGTACATTACATTTTCATTCTAACACAGTTAATTATGTTTGATAGATTTGTTTACTTTTAAGATGGTATTATGTTTGATAGATTTGTTTACTTTTAAGATAGTATTTTAAAAGTTTTATTAACAACAAATTATGATTGAATGAGTATATAAAATTATTTTACACTTATCATATATGATCATTAAATTCTTTATAAAATGTAATAATTTGCACTGCTAACATGTCTCTATGCCTATAAAAAATTTCCTTCTTTTCTTATGTCTGTATAACAGGAAGTTGGAAAAGAGGAAGTCAAGATTTTCAGCAGCAACCACATGCTAAAATCTGCACAAATTCATTGACCATATTACACATTTCAACATCGTTTTAGAAATTTTAAAGCTAGGAGAATATTATATTAAAAAATTTAATTTAATATAACTCAAAAATTGTTATTTTATTTTTTTTCTTATCAATGATAAAATTATTTATCAAAAGTTTATAGTAAAATATTTTTAACATTTTTTCTTCTTAATATATAAGAAGATGGTAAAGTATTATTCTATCTATCTTTTAATTTAGTTAATCCAAATAAGTTTGAGTAATTAATATTGGAAAACTAGTTTAGCAATACAATTATAGTTAGAAATATTGTCAATAATATATGCTTGTGTGTATTTGAAAATGAATGCAATCTTTTAATAATTTCAGTGGAGTATGAATTTTTTTTTTTTGTTAACACTTCTTACGGTGTCTTTATTTAAAAAAAAAATACTAAATCAATATTTTCAATATAATAATACTCACTTTAATGTTAATAAAAAATATATATTTTCAATTCATTATCGTACAAAGTTTTTAATTTTTAAGATTCAAATAAAAAATTAAATGTGATTTTATATTTTAAAATTGTTCAAAATCCAGTTTTAACTAGAAGAAATAAATTTATATAATATGTATACAAGATAATCAATACAAAAAGATTCTTCAATTAAAATGTGAGATTTTATCACTAGCATCTGGATCAAAATATCATTTTTTTACAACAAAATATCAGTTTTTGAACAAAATATCATTTTTAAGGAGGAAGTAAATGTAAAATAGATGCAAAACTATTTTTCTTTATTTGTTAAAAAATAAACAACAATAGTATAAAAAAAATAAAAATAAACAACTAAAATCAAGAAGAATTTAATTCTTTTAGGCTTAAGCAAAAAGAAAATAATAAATTTATGAAAAAAAAATATTTGTTATCGAACCAATTCGTCTGTCTTGAAAAAACAATAAACAATTTTTTTATGTATCGAATTATGGGTCTTAATTTAAAAAATGTAAAATTTATCACAAATATACTAAAAAAAAAGTTCATGTTAATAAGAATTTTTTTATAAATATATTACAAGAACAAGAGATAAAAAAATAACAGAAAAAAGAAAAAAATAATTATAATTTAATTGTTCGTGAAAACATTTTATCCACTAGATGTCATAGAGAATTGAGAATTTCAATTTGTTTAAATCCAAATAATATAAATAGTATGCATAGAAATACAATATTTTATAATTAAAATAAAGTCTAAAATTGTTTTCCACTTATACTTAAATGATTTACAACAATATTTATACAAATATTGAAATTACTTAATCTTATTTACAAAAACAATAACAAATAACATGCCATGTCATAATTATTAATAATTTCTAAAATGTATGTATTTTTTGAAGTTTTAAATAATTCAAGACCTAAATCAACTGTTTTATTGGCCTTATAATTAGCATGGCCTTAAAACTGGCTTAGATAAAAAAACAAAAAAAAAAAACATGTTTATTAAAGTTAGAATAACTGAATAAGAAACAGAAAGAAAAAGGAAAGTTATCCAAAAAAAAAGAAAAGAAAAAGAAAAACATTATCCATCATGTTTGTAATAAGCTAGGGACTAGTTAGTTAACATAGTTACACAAATACAAATAAGTGTACGGATAATCACAAGTTTGGACTTTTGATTAAGTTCCAATGACAACTGCATGAGTAGGTTTAGTAATTGACTAATGGTCAAAACCTGTGATATATTAGTGAGAGATGTCAACACACTCTGTTTTTTTTTTTCCAACGTATTTTAGATCGATAGGAGAATTTCTTGAATCCTATTAAACAAATTAAGTTTACTATATATTATTTAATAAAAACATATGAAATTGATCTAATAATAAAATGTGTTACTAACGTTTTTTCATTGACAAATAAACATTTCCGAACTAAAAAGCGGCGATGCCAATTTATATATAACACATGGCAATAAATAATATTTTTATTTTTATTTTTTTTGTCATTTAAAATCTTTTTGGTACTCGACATTTGTAGATACGTGAGACAACTGTAGTGCAAAAGTTAGATTAATAACTAATTATATGTATAATCGATTATAATTAAAATTAACTTTTCTTTCAGTAAGTTTGCTGAAAATAGTTTTTCATGATAAAATTTTATTCAAAAAATAGCTGAAATCTCAAATATAATTTGTCCCATACATGTTTTACCACTAATTATTAGATCGAATGATAATTACATTTTTTTACAGAAGATAATTACATATTTATTATTTCAAGTATCTTTATACTTTCTTATTATATCAAATCATACTAAAACTGTAATCTGATTTCATATTTTTTTTATTAATAGTGATAGTTGTAAAAGATATACTCCTGTTATTATTAATATTTTTTTTTATTAGTAATTAGCAATATATTTTTTTATTTCATTGTTAACATTTTTATTATTGTTATGTCAAATGATATTCTCATGTAATCCTGTTTGTGTCCAGATTTTGCCCTGTGTTGAAATCTGGCCATATGTTTCTTAAATAATATTCAATTTTGTCTTTCAAAAAAAGTATTAATGTCTTAATTTCAGGAATAAAAGTATATTAACTATAAAATAAATTTTACTTTCGTAAAATTTGAATTAGATATTCTTTTTTTTAAGATCAGACATTCTTTTTTTTAGACGTTAAGAAATCATGTAACTATAAAAAGGAAAAAGAAATAATGTAACAATCTCATATTCAATAAATTATAAATTAATATATAAAAATTTGAAAAATATATAAAATTTAGAGACTGTTACATAAACGATTTTAAAATTAAAATTTAATATTATTCACTTACTCCAAATTGATTGTAAAAAGAATAACTAAAGTAAAGTCTGAACAAAAAATAACTAAAATAAAGTGACACCAAGGTAAAAAAACTCCACTTGCTCACCTACCTTCTGTCTTCAATTTTTTTCTTTTTTTTGTTACAACCCGTCTTCAATATTCATCAGCAGATTTTGACTTCTGCACTTGAATTAGTGTGTGTTATTTGTGTCTAATTTATATTTGACAATTTTTAAACAATTAAAATTCATAAGCAGCTATAAGTTGAAACTATTTTGAAACAAGTAATTGCCACCATATAATTGAGACATGAAGAGAATTCAAATCCTGCTTTACTTTTACTTGAACTGGCTATGGCCCATGATCTGGTATTTGAACTTTAACAAGCCTTAAAATGAAAACAAAAGCCAACAACAGAAAGTGTAACTTGAAATAAGACTTGAAGAAGATAAAATCTAGATTAATATCTACCAACTGTGATAAAGTCATCATCATCAAGAACTTGCACATCTTTGTCTCCAACAAAATGCTCTCTACCAATTTCCTTCACCAACATGACAAACTCTATCCTTTTCTCCACAAGCAAGGGCAAAAGGGGTAGCCTGAAAACCGGTTTGATGACACCAAGTTGAGCAAGAGCAGTGTTCAAAGCAATAGGAACAGGTTCCTGAGAGAGCCAATCAAACAGAGGAATCACCTTTGAATTCAGTGTAGCATTCTTGCCCTCAAACATGAGTTCTCTCATTAAACCGGGAATCAAGTTGCTGGCAACGGATTGAACTCCAACAGCACCAAAATCCCATCTAGCATCATGGCTTGTTTTGTCAATTCCTGTCCACACAACAATTCCTTGATCTGTGTAGTGTTTGATCCTCTCATTTCCCACACACTCCTTTAAACCAACCAAGTTAGGATTTTGAGCCAAATTTTGAACCACACTAGGAGGAATATCTTGATTAGTCCTTGTTGGTATGTTGTATATGATGATTGGACCAATGGAAAGAACACTATTGTAGTGAGCAACCAAACCATCCAATGAGGTTTTTCCATAGTAAGGGTTTATGTGAAGTGCAGCATTCATTCCAACAGCAAAACCTCTCTCAGTGGCCTTGATTGCTTCTGATGTGCAATTGCTTCCAGCATTACCGACAACCTTAACTTTGTTGCCAAAACTGTTAACTGTGTGTGCAATGAGCATTATTTGTTCATCCCAGGTCATTAGTTGGCCTTCACCAGTTGTGCCAGCAACAAGAATGCCTTCAACGCCATTCGCGATCTGCATATTCACCAAGTTATCATATGCTTCAAGATCAAATTTGCCGTTGGGTAGGTATGGAGTTTTAACCGCGGTTATCAGTCGCAGACTCCTTATGTCCCCAATTGATGTCCTGCAATTACAGTACATGAAAAAATTATTTCCATGAACAAGTTTCCACAAAACTTAGTTTGTATATGAATATAATTGTAAAAATTGGTTAACAAGTTTAGATTTGTCAACCAAAACCAGCCAAATCATGAAGCTAAAAATGTATGATGTATATACTTCTAGATTTTTAAGCACATCCATTGCAAATCAAAATATGACTAAAATATGTTTTTAGTCCTTATACTTTGGATAAAAATTGGTTTTAGTCCTTGTACTTCAATTTTCTTCAATTTGGTTCCTGAAGTGTACAAAAAACAATGGTTTTTGTCTCTACTTATAAATAGTTTTCACCCTGAAGAAGGACGAAAACTACGATTTTTGTAAAGTTCAGAAATTAAATTGATCAAAGTTTCGAGATCAAAACCAAATTTCACAAAAAAAGTATCGGAACTAAAAATATATTTTACTCTTAAAATATATATGCATATCCAGCTGCGGATATGTATTATATAACTTGTTATAAAACTGCATTGCAGATCAAAGATACAGATCTAGATGAAATATAAGCCTTGGTTATCTAAACTAAATCTCAAAGTGAACATACAGGAATTACTAATGCGAATTAAGTTCAAAGTGAAGACAACAGAGATATTGTGTAAAGCTTTAGATGCTTGTGTCACAAGGTAGATTAGAAAACTAGTTCCTAAGACTCTTCAAGAAATTCTATCCAGAGAAGAAGAGATTACAAATATTCCAACTTAGTAGACACAAACACATAATACACAAAATAACTTATTGGAATGATAACAAATGGAATGTATACAATTTAACAGGATGAAGAATTCACATGGAACAGAACATTAATTCATTATTCAAATCCACCTATTTTTTACCGCGGAGCTGCTCATTGGGAGGCAAAAATCATTTCTTACAGCTGCTTGTGGAGCCTTCCAGCATGTGTTCCTGGGATCCATACAAAGAAAAATTAAAGTGATTACACTAACCAAAGTTTGGATTAACGGCCACAAAATTTGGTATTTTTTTCTTTCAGCTGCAGTTGCACAGTTGGCTTGCACCAAAACCACTGATCACAGTACATGTCTAAGATTCATTTTTCAAAACCTCTCATGAAACTGACCAATATAAATGATTATTTCTCCAAAATATACTGAACACAATATGCACTACTTAATAACTTCTAATTAAAGATAAGTCCCACCAGTTTATGGCAATATTATGCCTTCTAAATTTTAATTTCATCAAAACCCTGCAAAGTATATCATTGTATAAAAACTGCTGAAACACAGTGAATAAAGTCAATAAACAATCTCACCAACTATCAGCATACTTGTATTACATATAGTGACCTCTTTTTTTTTCCCATGAGACACAAATGAATCACTAATCACTCGAGATGCTAAAATTCATCTAAGGGAATGATCTCCTAAGAGATGTTATTCCATATACACTAATCAGGATGCAACTCATGACTACATGCTTAAGAAATAAAATTATCTATTAATCATGTCATAATATATTGGTAAAATAACATATGTACTTTATAATAGAGTTTATTTAAATTAAAATAACAACAATAATGAACATAATAGAGTTTATTTACCTCTTGTTGCAAGTGGTGGCAATGGAGTGGGAAAAGGCTAAACCGGGTCCTCTGAACAATAAACTGCTACTACAATTGTTGTTCAACATGGTCAAGAAAAATCCGAACGGTTTTGGCTTGGAATTAGTTGGGAAAAAACAGAGGAGCAAGGTACGGAGAGAAAAAGAACCAACAGGGAGATCGCGAGCGTTGACCAAAGGAATCAGTGTAATAAATATTTGTTTTTTGTTTTGGCAACTTAATATTTAAAGGAATCGGTGTAATAAATATTTACGCTATCCCATTGATGGTTCCAGACAGCAAAATAAATCAAGAAAGATGCCAGAAATTTTGTAAAATTGGAATGAATTTAAAGTATATAAAATTTGTTTATAGAGCTTTTTTTATGTACCGTAATTAAAGAGTTTTAATATCTTCATGCACGATTATTTTTTTGGTCAAACAGCTTTCGGTGTTTGGATGGGAAATTTAAAGAATTTTAAATTTTAAAAATTTTAAATGTTTCAATTTAAAATCTTTTATTTTCAAAATTTTATGTTTGGATAAAAAAATTAAATTCCTTCATTTTTTAAATTTTGTGTTTAGATAAAAAAATTAATTTTTTTTATTTTCAAAATTTCTTATTGATAAAATAATTAAATGTATTCTTTTTTAAAATTTTATATTTGAATAAAACAATTTTTTAATAAAGAGAGGATTGAGGCTGTAATAAAAAAGAAGTAAAATTAGTTATAAAAACAGGATTGAAACAATTTCTCAAGCGAAAGAGCATGAAGCAGTCTCTCTCTCTCTCCATTATTTTCCCCTTCATCCAACCCAAGAAGATCCCATCAACCACCCTTCAACCAAGCAAGCTCAAAGCCCCAACCCAAGCTTCATCCCTCACACACCTTTCTCTCTCCACCACCACTCCTCCTCCTTCCAAAACCTCCTTCAAATCCACCAATCCCCTCCACGCCCCTCTCTCCCTTGCTCCCCATTGCCCCCATGATCCTTCCAATGTCGTCGCCCTCCATCACGCTATCTCGTTTGGTTCTGCAACGACTTCTGTCTCCTCAACAATGAGTGTCTCACTGCCGCTAACAACGACTCCCTCTCTGTCCTCCCCGTCTATTGCTTCGACCCCTCCGACTACGGCAAGTCGGCATCCGGCTTCGACAAGACCGGCCCCTATCGCGCTGTCTTCCTCATCGACTTCGTCTCCAACTTTTTTAATGTTATTTTATTTTTTTAAAAAAAGAAGGTAATGTTATTAGAGATTATAGAAAATCAATAAAGCAGTTAGAAAAATAGAGTTAATTGTCAGTAAAAAAATAGAGTTAATTAGGACGTTAGTTAGATATAATATGCTCTATAAATAAGAGCCTCCACTTTGTAATATTTCATATCCTTTCAATCAATTCAATATGTGACCACATGAGTATGAATATGTTCTTTATCTCTCTTATGCATTTGATCTTCATCCCTTTGATCCATGGATTCATAAAAAATGTAAATTAATATCAAGAACTTGAACATCTTTTTCTCCAACAAAATGTTCCCTACCAATTTGCTCCATCCTTTTCTCCACAGGCAGAGGCACATGTGGAAGCCTGAAAATTGGCTTGATAACCCCAAGTTGAGCAAGAGCAGTGTTCAAAGGAATTGGGTTTGGCTCAAGGCAAAGCCAATAAAACTGTGGCATGAGCTTTGAATTCATTGTATCATTCTTGCCCTCAAACATGAGTTCTCTAATTAAACCAGAAATGATCTAGTTGCTGATGACAACATATTGAACTCCAACAGCACCAAAATCCCATCTAGCATCATGGCACTCTTCATCATTTGCAGACCACACACCAATTCCTTCGCTTGCATATTGATTTGATCATGCAAAGAAACATCAAAAATTAAAATTATAAAACTAATTAACCACCAAAATTTGCTATCCTTCTACTGCGCATTTACCACCATTTACTGGTCTTACCAAAGAAAATGGAGTTTTAAAAATTAATTTTAATGGAGTTCGATGAACAAATTCACCAAGCAGTCTTTTTTACCGCAATTCAGCAAGCAGTTAATTTTATTAAAATCCTACAAATAATAATAATAATCAACCTCATCAGTCACTGTTAGAGCATCTTCAATCTTGCAATTAAGCAACCAATTTTGAATTGTTTATCTTATCTTAATTGATTCCTACAATGTTACATCATAATTAAATAATTTATATATATTTTACTCCAATATTATAATGTTAAGTAACTCTTGAATTACTCCCTTAAATAATCCTTAAATGACAAGAATATATATATATATATATATATATATATATATATATATATATAACTTTTTAATCAACACTTTTGTTTGTATAAGCAACCAAAGCGATCATCTTCAATGGTAAAAAAATTAAGCATTGGTGTCTAAAAATAAGCAACTTGTTTCTTTAATGCATAATTGTTTAAATGAGTTGTGTATTTAAAATTTATGAGTCCTACAATGTTACACAAATTTAAAAATTTTACACAAAAATTTACTTCAATGTTAAAGTTACTAAAGTAAGTCATTTACTTACTTGAATCACATTAAATTTTGTAATTAAAAAATTGTTATTTAATTGATAAGAATGAATTAAACAACTCATTTAAATAACACACTATCAAGCCGTCCACTCTAAAGATAAAACTTTATTAAACAATATTACTTAATTTGTAATTTGAAGTAACTCATAAAACACACCCGTTAGAAATGCTCTTGGCTCGTTAGAAATGCTCTTGGTTAGTATATATTGACATGAACCATTAAAAAAAGAGATGATTAAATAAACAAAGGATTATTCATTTAAGTAAAAAAAAAAAAAAACCAGAAGACAATTGACCTGTTGTTGACAACATTGGTGGAAGGGTGCAAATATATAATTTACTCTTCATGTATCACAGATTCTCAATTTAGTTCCTAACTTTCTATACATGAAAAATTATTAAATTAGTTTATACATGTGTAGACAATAGACAATTATGGTCCTTGTTGTTAACCCATCATAAATGACGAATTTTTCGGGTCAAGTTGGGAGGTGGAAGCAAGGTGGACGAGTGTTTCTTTTTAGGTTGGACAACAACATGCAAAACTCGGCTTTTGATTTTCAAAAATTAGTTTATGGAGTGTATAAATACATTTTAGAAACTAATTTTTGGAACATCTATCAATTTTCAGAATATTTTTCTATTTTTAAAAATATGTTCTGGAAATTAGTATTTAAAAGGGGGAATACAAGTAGAATTATTTGCAAATGAATTAGAAAGAGAAACGGGCTTGGAGTATGTACATAGTATTAGACTACTGGGACAGGACCAGTTTTATCTCCAAAGAAGGGTAAACGCCCTTAATCAGAGCAGGGGAACATTTTTCAAATGGAACCAAATAGTTAACTAAATAATAGTAATAGTAATTAAAAAAGAAAGGATTTCATTTTATTAATTGTTAACTAATTAGAAATTATTTTCAAGATGTTTTTTGAAATAATTATTATAACTATTAATAATATTATCATGCATCTTATGTTAATACACGTAGTTGATGAGTAACGACCCTTACACTGCTAATGTATATATTCATATTTTGTGCGGGAGAGTTTTCCTTTTAACAAACTATGATATGAATACATGGTAAAGACAATGGTGGAGAAAAAAAAAAAAAACTCGTCTAGAACGAAAATGAGAGAAAGGAGATTTGGATGCATACAAATATACCACTTGAATGTTTTATTTATCACATATTTTGTACTTTATGTTTTTCGTTTTTTTTTTAAAAAAAAATTATGTGCTTTTGTATTTGCATTCTTTTTTGTTATTGTTCTTTTTAGTTTTTCATTTAACTGCTGGTAATTTTTCATATTGTATATTTTTGGTTTTTAGTCTTTCGTTATGGGTTGTGTACCTTAATTTTGTTTTTCATATTTCATTATTATTATTGCTCACACAAATTATTTTAATGAATTGTATGCCCATTGTTTTAACTTTGCTTATTCGTTTCAATTCATTATAATGGAGAATAAGTTTCACATTCATGCTCCTAAAAAAAAAGTTACACATTAATGAATTAAATTCTAAAAAAAGAAAAAATGAGTAAAAAAGTTATGATTTTCATGTCCTTGTTAGAGAGATATGAATCAAAATATTTCTATCACTCAAGTCGAAAGCACATAATCTTATTTTTCCACATATTTAGACAATGAGTGACACAAATTCTAATATATTATTAGAACTCGTATTTAAATGAAGACTAAAATAAAAAAAATAAAGATATATATCAATATTTTTAACTATGTTAATAAAATATTTATTATATATAAAATTTAAAAACAATTAAAAATATAAATTATAAATTTAACATCGTTATTATATTAATTATATTTCATTAATGTAAGTGTTTTGTGAGAGTGTATGCACTACTTATTGTGGTAAAAAAGAGTTGAATTAAAAGCTTATAATTAAACTAAATGATATATAAAAAATAAAAATGTTTCTTTTGACAGAGATGGAAGCATATGAAATAGAACCTCATTGGATCGTGTCTTATTATTACATGTTGTCGTGACACGTATTTTTAACTCATTAAACCCTAGTTGTCTACTTGTCTTGTGGATTTAAGGCACGATCTACAACATTGCCCACTAAACTAATTGATGGCATTAATATTTCTCATTCACTTGCTCACCCACTCACATAAGATAAGAGTTAGAGATATATAGACACACTCATAGTTATTACTTTACCCTAGGGAGACCCTTTAGTAGTAGAATTAGGATATATTTTTCTTTTCTTTTAAGAAAACAAATATCCTTCATTGAAGATAATTTTATTTCATTAAATTAAAATAATTTCACATTGGTTCATGTATGTGTTGTTGGGTAGTACCTAAAATGGATATATGAAAACTATAATTCGATCTTTATTATTATTCTTTATTATGAAAAAAAAAACATGCACACTTATAATCCGAAACTATTCTTTATATTTAATCTAATTATTTATTCATGGTAATGGTTTCTATAATATTGTTGTCAGGTACAAATAACTTGTAATTTTACTTTCTTTTTTATGGGTACCAATTGTGAATAACATTTTTTTTTCCAAATACTTAATAGTTTTATATTCAAAAATAGAATCTAAGATCACCAAGTTAAGTTGAAATAGTCCTGCATTACAAAAATATATAAAACTCATTTTTTTTAAAAATATTTAACATAGTTATATATAAAAAATTAAAAATCTAAGATCACAAATTTCACCGAAACAATTACGATCCTCTACATAATTTTGCTCCGTTTTCATTTTGGTTCATATAATTAAAGCATGCTTAAATTTTGAAATAATGCAACGATCCGTATATAATTTTCTTTAAACAAGGAACAATTTCAGCCAAGAGCCAAGAATCAATCCAAATAATACATTTTTTTATAAAATATTTATTAATGATTAATTTTGATTACTGATTGAATATCTTTTATGGAGTCTCCTTTTTTATTATATTCCCTTTTTCATTTACAAAGTTTAAATTTAAGAACTTATTTAAGTAGATGAAATATAGTAACATTCTATAAATTATAGATACTTTAATAGCAGCATAATTTATATTTAAATAAATTTTGCATCAGTTTTAGTTAAAAAAAAATAATACTTGACACGTTTTCTGTACGTTTTGAATAATAATAATAATAATAATTATGAAATGAAAATGCTTCAAAATTAAAACTCGGTAACTCTAACTCACCATCACAAACAGAAAAACGCTTCCATTTGAATTTCAGCAACTGAAGAAGCTCTTACTCACTGCAATGGCTTACCGAAACGGCGTCGCTCTGGCTCAGAGGGGAAGTGCCGTTAAGTTCGAACGCCCAAACCATCTCAGAACAACGGCGTCGCCTAAGCCCCGCCTCCCTCACTCGCCGGGATCCGCCGTCCGCCGCTCCCCCGCCGCCGCCAGAAGCGGAGACGGAGGTTAGTTAGTTAGTTAGAAGCAAGCTAATTAGTTATTTAGACTTCCTTCATTTCACACAGAGAAAGAGAGAGGTCGAGGGAGAAGAAGCAATGTAGCTATAATAAATAGAACGGTTTCAACTAAGAAGATAAGTTGCAGTGGAGAACGACTGCGAGTTTTGTTTCTGCTTTTGTCGTTTTTCGTTGGTGTTTTTATTTTTCTGCGGAGAATGTATTTCGTGCTTCCATTTCGTATCTCTTTCTGACGATGATTCGCTATTCGTGTTATGCTGTGTTAGTAGGTTTGGTATGAAGTAACGCAATTACGCGAATAGTAGTGATCAGGTATAGTTATTGATGGATAATGTGTTGTTGTGATTATTTGTTATTCAGTGATTTGAATTTTGAAGTGTTGTTGCTTCAACATTTGGATCGCATTAGAAAAAAAGGGAAAATGGAGGTTAAATGTTAAAATTACTGAGGCTTTGGAACTCTATATCGGTATCTCGGTATCTAGATTAGGCTTTTTCATGCAAATTGTGTAATTAAATTCAAATTCAGATCTTAATTATATTACTGGTATCTTTATTTTATGGAAAGTAGGCCTTGGTGTAGCGTTATAGATGAATGCTTTGTAATCAAAGATGAATTTGTATTATATCGTGTTTATGAGAATTTGATGTTTTGGTCGTTAGGATTGGAGAAGCACATCGTGTAGTTGAGAACCCATTCTAAAAGCCAGGGTGGTATAAGAGGGTTCAGACTTTGTATAGTTAAGAGTATTATGTTTTGCATATATCATATATGTCATTAATAAGTTTTATAATATTATTTTTTACATTAGGCACACTCTTAAGAGTTTATGAGTGGAGTTTATCGACTCTCCACAAGTTTATGTAGAGTCATATACTCTTGAATTTGACTACCTTAGTTCTTATAGTTTACATTTACTTCAAAAGCCAATTACTGTAATTTGCAGAGAATGTGACTATTCTAATTGTTCTCTATTCTGCTGTTTTCTTGGCTATGGCACTGGCAGTATTGTTACTTGTTTTCTTATCAATTATCATGCTTATGTATACTATAGTGCCTGGAAGAGTTCGAGTGGCTGTAAGGTTGAGACCTCGAAATACTGAAGAAATGGTGGCTGATGCTGATTTTGCCGACTGGGTTGAATTACAGCCAGAGGTGCATTTTGGTCATCTGTTTGTGAATTCTGCATTTTAATTTAATTACTGCATTTTAAGGTTTCACCCTTATTTTTGTTAAATCTCATTCAGCTTAAAAGACTGAAACTTCGGAGAAACAATTGGGATTCAGATACTTATGAGTTTGATGAAGTGCTTACTGAATTTGCATCACAAAAGCGTGTTTATGAAGTTGTAGCCAAGCCAGTAATTGAGGTCTGTTGTAACAATGCATTTCCTGATTGGCCTTTTCTTAGCCAACAGACTTTGTTTACTTTAATTTATGATTTGATTAGCAAATGATAATATTCCTATTGTGGAAGATCCAAAAACTGGTGATGTGTCTTTGTCTGGAGCTACTCTAGTGGAAATCAAGGATCAGCCAAGTTTCTTGGAGTTGCTTAGAGTAGGGGAAACTCATCGAATTGCTGCCAACACAAAGTTGAATACTGAATCTTCTCGTAGTCACGCTATTCTGATGGTGAAATAATGAACTGTGTATTGTTTACGTTTTAATTACTCTTACCTGTCTTGAACCAAGATATCAAATTAAGCTTCTTCTTTTTCATTTAATAAAAATAATATCCTATCTTGATGAAATTATCTAGTCTCACAGGTACATGTTAAGAGATCTGTTGTGGACAGTGAAGATGTTGTTTATACTGAAAATAATGATGTCTCTCACTTGACTAAACCTTCAAAACCACTTGTTCAAAAGAGCAAGTTGGTTGTGGTAGATTTGGCAGGATCAGAGCGTATCCATAAGGTATATACTGAAACTGAACTTAAGATTTGTGTGTGTGTGCACTTGTGCACACAAATATGCATGCATGTTATTATTATTATTGAACTTTGCCTCTAATTTTATTTTTTTCCCACCTGGAAGTGAAGGGTACATGCTAGAGGAAGCTAAATCTATCAATCTTTCACTTATTGCACTGGGAAAATGTATTAATGCTCTAGCAGAAAACAATTCTCATGTTCCATTTTGTGATTCAAAGCTTACTAGATTGCTCAGAGATTCATTTGGAGGTAAGAAACTTTAATCAATTTGTCAGATATCATGCTATTAGCCTTTTGTACTTTAGCATGATGTGATGAAATACAATAATAAGATGTGATTTATGGTTTAGGAAACTAGTTTCTGCATTCTTATATAATAATGTTTACAATATCATTCTCTGAGTCTCTATGCATTCCTTGTTATTCTTCTTCTGGGATGTTTTTGATGTTTACTGAAACATGTAGTGGTTTTGGTTATGTCATTCTATATTTGTGTTTTATGTTTTCCAATCATTCACAGGAACAGCAAGGACTTCATTAATTGTTACTATTGGCCCATCTCCACGCCATCGAGGAGAGACTTCTAGTACCATATTGTTTGGCCAAAGGGTCAGTTTTGTTTACCATGAATTTCTGTATTTGATGTATAATTCCTATTCATACAATATGCTAGTTATAAAACCATTACTGAGCTTCTACCTAACACCTGAAGTTTTTTGAAGAGTTGGTTGCAGTTGTTGATTTGGTATCAAATCCTCTATGACCAAGTGTTAATATACTCTAGCCAGCATCTTAATTTGCATCTGTCTACTGTCTAGTTAATTTACCCCTAACAATTTGAAGTATCTTAGTTAATTCATTTTGTAACATTTTTTGTTTGACTTGTCTTGTCTCTTCTGATATTTTCCCTATTATGTCTCATTATTATGATTATGAATTTATGATTACTAATTCAAATGAAGCTTTGTTGAGAATTGATATAGTTGACTTTGCAATTTGCATGAAAGATTGATTGTGTATTTATGTCTCAGGCTATGAAAGTTGAGAATATGCTGAAAATAAAGGAGGAGTTTGATTATGAAAGTTTGTCTTGGAGGCATGAGGTATAATTAGACAACCTTATTGCAGAAAATGAAAGGCAGCAGAAGACTTTTGAGGAAGAAGTTGAAAGAATAAATTTGGAGGTGAGGTTGAGAGGAAATTTGCAGATGCATTAGAGGTTTGCTGTATTTTCTATAGAAAAGTAGCACTATTTTGAGCACACCACTGTTTTTAAAATATAATATTCTAGTTTTGAGATGTTTTATAAATTTTATCAACATGCTGTATAGATGATCTTTGCAATTGTTGTCAAATTACGGTCTTCTTCTAGCCTTCTGGGCTGTGAACAGGAGCTAAAACAGCAGTTCTGAGGTTATATGGAAATTAAAACAGTATGTACATATGTTAGGGTTTTTGGAATATTAAGTTGGGAATTTAATTGGAAGTTAAACTAGAAAGATGGAGATAGATAGAAGGTTCTTTGACATTAAGACCTAGGAAACACATTATCAAAGCCACTGGTTTGCAATGTGGGTGTGGTCACAACCAAGTTCCAAATTACAAAAATTGCATTTTGTATGGTTCAAAAACACCCCCAACTACATTGTACTTCTGGGGCAGTGACTATACATGGTGGACTCCTTTACTTTGTATTCTTTAGGGAATCTAAGAGTCTGGTAGTTCTTATGACTTTATTTGTTTATTTTTTAACATCGTCTTTCATTGTTGCATAATGTCTCATATTAAGTTGTTTCCTGCAGAAAGAGAGATTGAATTACCAGATTTTTTTATTTTTTTTTTTGCTCAGCAAAAAACTTTTCTGAAAGGGGGTTCTCTGACTGTGTTTTTTTATTACTGGTAGATATTGAGACATTGTTATATGGGACCATTTTTCAGGATCCATCAGTCTCTTCTTCACAGTGCACTTGTTATTGTGAAAATTTTGTTTCTGAAGATAAAGTATTTACCTGTCTTGTTATTTTGTGTTGAAGACCAACTTTACTAAAAATGTTGTTTGGTATAGTAAATCCCGTTAACAGTTTTGTATCTCTATTATGTTCTCTCATACAAGAGCCTTTTTGGCTTGAAGGCCAATAATCAATTATCCCAAAAGTTTGAGTTATTAGGTAGAATTTGCAAATGAACGGTTTATCCATTGATTTCTTTTTAACTACTCTTACTCCATAAGCATTTTGCTTTCTTTTTTTTCTCTTTCCCCAGTTCGTTGATTATTTCAGCTAAGTAGAATGTCTTAAAAATATCAGTTGTGACTATTTTGATGCACTCTTTGAAGAAACACACCAAATTTTAGGTTGCAATTTGGCAAATTTGCACTTTTTACTACCCTGCATTCTAGTGAAGCATAACATGTAAAGCTGTTTTTCGAATGTGAGGCAAGCAGTAGACATACCTTGGAGTTAATTCTTTTCCAATCCATGCTAATGCATTTTCAGTTTTCTAAAATCAAATTCCATAAAGTCAGTCTGATTGCATTTAGGTTGTGGTAATATATTAGTATAGTAGTTTTTCAGTTTTATGGTTACTTATTTTTAGATAAAGTACACAATTCCTTAAAAGATGAGAATTTAATTGTTTCACCCTGCTTGAGTGCTTGTATCTGTCAAAATCTACATCTTTCCCTCCTATTTTATGATTTCCCTACCTGCTTGCCCTTGTGTTTGCTTCAATCTTCATGGGGTGTTCTGAAAGGTTGTGCCTTCATTTGTATATTTTACATTGGAGGTTATGATCTTCATATTTCAATTACTGGATATCAATTGTTCAACATTTTATTTGTGTTCTTGGTCCAAATAAAATATTGATGAAGTTGAGATCCCAGGGAGGTATCAAGGCTTTACTAGGAGTTGTAAGATGTGATCAACCTGATGTTCTTTCACAAGTTGCACGAGGAATTGCCAACTTCGCCAAATGCGAGTCTCGAGCTTCTAGTCAAGGTTTGCTTTCTTGTCAATATTTATTGCCAATGGTGCAAATTTTACTGAAAATGGACATAGTTGTAGCTTGCCAGCTGCAAGGCCATTGACTTACTTTAAGATTATATTTATGTTTCCAATTTCTAAACAAGTCACTGCCATCAATTTCCCCCACTCTGCTGCTTCTCATTTTTGGCATTGTCATATTTCTAGCACCAAAGAGAAATTAATGGTATAATGTTTTTTAATTGTATCCTGTTAATATATGTTACATCCACAGGGATAAAAAGTGGTACATCATTTTTGATAGAAGACGGTGCACTTCCATGGATAGTACAGAATGCTAACAATGAAGCTGCAGCAATCAGGCGTCACATTGAACTTGCACTCTTCCACATGGCTCAACAAGGTAATTGGACTCCTTGGCATGCTTTTTTAGTTTTTTCAGAAACAATTATATTGTTGCAAAAACTCAAAGAATTAGGTTAAAAAAATTGCAGAAGTGAATGCAAAAGACATGATCAGTGGAGGTGCCCTTTGGGAGCTTGTCCGGATTTCAAGGGATTGTATGCGAGAGGACATAAGGAATCTTGGTCGTCGAACTCTCACTTCTATCCCGCCATTCAAATCTGAATTCCGGCGATTACATATAGACGTATAGTATATATAGACTGTTGATGACAGGTCTTTCCTGGGATTGTTCATATTTTGTTCTTGTTCCACTGATGGTGAAACTGATCTACTGATGCTACAAAAACCTTCTGAATGAAGAAGCATTTGGTGAGTAGTTGTATACCTTGCAAGTTTTGGGTAAGAGAAGCAGGGTTTGGTTGGTACTTCTCGTGGTTTCTTGTCATCACTGACCTAGAATGTCGTATATGTAAATAGAGGGAGAGAGATGTTGAAGATATGTTATGATCAGTCATACATGGTGTAATCAAACTCTGATTGCCCGAAATGACATGGAGCTACCAATATTGTAATTGACTTGTGCAAGTAATTAAAGTCCTTATTATTTTTTTTGGTAATCGCCAAAAAGTGTTGTCTCATGGGAAAAGTTTATTTTCAAAGAGCTAGATTTTTTTTTCTCATTAAATTTGTGATATTTTGATAAGTGGGAGTAAAATGAACAAAAAAAAAAAAATAGAGTCAAAATTTGCAATAAAATAATAAATTGGGTATAAAATAGGCAATTAAGCTTATATTTAATAAATACACTATTGTTAAGCAGTCAATTTTAATTATAGTATATTACTTATGCCATTTATTAAATATAGCATATTATTAATTTGAATAAATTTAATACATGTTTTAATACATAATTATTTTAAAATTTTAATTTTTTTGTCTTTTATAATTTGACTACATTTTATGTTTGATAAATACTATGTTTAATGTTATTGGAAAGTCAAAAATACTTATAATGCATTAATTATGTTATTCATTAAATAAGGTGTATTTGTTATATTAACATAAAATATAGTTATTATAAATATTGTTGTAATACCTATATAAACATTCATTTTTAGTACTGTTTAAGAGAAATAGTTGATATAACATTTTAAAATAGAAAATTTTAAATATGTATTAATATATTATTTATAAATTGAAAGTATATAATATTATAATAATTTACTTCTTAATTATAAACTTAATAATTTGACTACATATTATATTTATTAAAATTAGTATTTAATGTTATTGGAAATCAATTTTACTTATAATATTTAAATACAAATATTTATTTATTTAATAAACATAGTATATGTTTTTTCCTAAATGTGTGAATTTTTCAATGATGTTATTTATATTAAAAATATTATTAAATGAAATTTAATTTTTACAGAATTTATAATATCTTAATATATACTTTTGTATATTTAACTTGAGTCATTAATACATAATTTGTTCGATAGACATAGAATTAATAAAAAAGGATATTATAAGTCTATGATTACAATATAAATTTAAAACTGTTTTATTCCATCGCTACATAAACATTAAATTCTACTATAAAAATAAAATACCATAGTAATACTAAAAATGTAACTTAAACAGAGTGTGTTATCTAATTATAGTGTCAAGTATAATATTAATTTTTCTAATAATTACTGTCAATTAATTATAAACATTTTTTATATAATTTTTAAAATAATTATTACAAAATTTAACATTTTTTTTAATATTCTTTAACACTTATTAATTATATTCGTCCCATTTCATATCCAAATCTATATATACTAGAGCTTGAAGTTGAACTAAGCCAAAAAAACCATAAGATAACAACAGTTAATCTGGTATTTACAAGTTGTTGGTGATGATTTTGATGAATACTAATCCAACTAGCTAGCTATCAAAGTTTCTGCCACATTTGTAAAGGCTGCTACTGATTTGAGTATAGGTCTGAATCTAGTTTGATTGATCTTAGTCCATCAGCAATGAAAGAATATTAGATGAAATATTTCAGATATAAACAGAAACTTTTCTTCACTTTCAAATTTCGATCAATTGCATGCATATATGATACCTTTTTTTAACAACCACCACACGCCTATTAAGGCGTGCTAAAGGGCAAGGCTTAAAACAACGCCAAATGGATGGAGTTACTGTTCATACTCTGAAAAAAAAAAAAAAGAGAACTAGATTCCTTCATTCATTTTCCCCCCCTCTTTTTCTCACGTGTTTCTCTTTGTGTCTCATAGGATCATATTTTAAAATCTTCATGCTTACTTCTCTCTCTTTATGTGAGGACTTCTTCAACTAGTTGACACTGTAAAAAGTCTGCTAATCGTTGTACCAATTAGGTGGCATTTTACAAGAAATTGATGTTGAGTATAGAAAAGATGTCGTGTTCCTGTTCTAGGAATTGCCATTCTTTAACCCTAACCTGGACAGTGAATGCATTTGTGGTGGTCTGGGTTCTGGTAGTGGCCTTTGGGTTTCAAGGGTAGGCCACATTGACAAATTTCTTAAACATTCAAAAAGTACCCAAATGCAACTTCAACACAACAAGAGAGTATACCTTTAACTCAACACTTCGAACTACAATGGGACCCTCGAGGCACAATGACAGTTGTCGCGCAATGTAGTAGACAAGCTGCCGCCGACACAGTGGTGGACAGCGGGTGGTACAGTGGTAGAAATAGCCGGCAAGGTTTCTCGAGGCACAATGGCGGGATAGAGAAATGGACAGTTTCAAGAGACAGGGATTTCGAGTGAGAGGAGGGTTTCAAGTGGCTCCTAGGATTGAGAAATAGGAGGTCTTATTTTAGAAATCAACATCAATTTTTTTAAAATCAATGTTATGTAAAGATGCATAACATTGGTTCGATGTTAATAGAGAGATTTTAACATCAATTTTTAAAAAATTGATATTATTAATGCTTATATAATATCGATTTTTTAAAAGTTGATGTTAAAATTATCTTATTAATACGATAACATTTTTTAATGTCACCACATATTTTATAACATCGATTTTTATTATAATTGATGTTAAAAGAATGATGTTAAAAAGCCTATTTTTTAATAGTGATTCTTGTAACTTAATTCCATTATAAGTAATTCATGTAATTATTTTTATCAAGTGTGTTAATTTAGTGCACCATCAAAGTTTAGCTAGCTTTGAATTTCACTAAATATTACATAATTACATTGGACTAGATAGAACAGTACCAATATATTAAAGAAAAAGATTAATGATTATAAACTCTTTTTAATATTCTATTTAAAACACACTTTTTCTTGTATTTTGATGAAATTCATATGGATCTCACTAAATATGTAAGAGTATGTTAAAACTAGTCCAATTTCTTTTGTTTGGAAGTACAATACAAATTTTTCCTTCAAATTTTTATGTTATTGTTTAACTATTTTTTTTAATCGTAGTGTTTAACAACTTATAATAAACGTAAAACTAGTCGATCCTTTTCAATTGCCTTCAAATTGAAGAAATATCATACCGTGCGAACTGAGCTTGGAAGTACAATACAAGATGCTCATATCCAAAATCTTCAACGTAGTCACATTATTTTAGTTTACACGATGTGTCTGAAACTTGTCTCTTCTCGCTTATTTTTTTGTACCATTTGCTTGGACATATACTTATCATATTCGTTTCCTATTCAAGAGGAAGAGATACAATGAACCTCGTATACCAAAACAACTAAGGATAAGCACGACATTTATCCACATCTCTCTTCCTTTTGAATATATTTCTAATTAATTAGCTCCCGTAAAATAAATTAACAAATTTAAAATCATTGTTTCTAATCCCTTATTAGCTGCCATTCATTTTAAGACAAACTAGTGTTTGGCTCGTGCCGGCGTTCGGGCTTATACTCCTGTTTAAACAATACCAACACATATGCAAAATTTAATAACGATGTTTATTTGAATGATAATAATGTTGACATATGTTTAGAAAAAGTAACAAAAGATGTAGGACTTGTAAGTATAACAATTTGGTAAGTATACCTGTTTATAAGTTTACAAATACTTCTTTGTATACCACATTAATGGTAGTATTTTTTATAATGTGTTGTTTATCATGAATAAGAATACGTAGTCCTTTTTTTACTTTGCACTCGTGAAAGTGCAACATATAGTTGGCCATGACAAAAAACGGGGTTTGGCAAATACAATTCAACATGTGCCAAGGATTGTCCTTGAGACTTATTAATAGTCATTGCAAATGAAACGATGAATGGAAACTGTCTTCTGATTAATTTAAATGGTCATGGAGAATCGGAAGGAGACATATTCATTCTTGGTATGCATGTCTTATAACCTACATTGGGTCCGGTTATTACCTCTGCTTCAACTACATTGGTTCCAAGTTTGCACAATAAAGAGAGATAAATAAATATATACATCAATATTCACCTGAAAAGTAGACATTTAAAATCAATATACTTTAGTGGAGGTGATATAATAACAAACATCTAACAATTGTCTTTGGTTATGTGATATTGCAACATAAAGAAACCGTTTATAGTAATATTTGAGATTTTTTAAATGTTAAATATTACTAACATTTAAGAATATATAAAAAAATTAACGTGTATATTTAAGCAAATAACAAATAACCATATAGCCTAGTAATATGGTTCAGATTACAAAAATGAAACTTTGTCTGATCAGACTGGTTAATGGAATTGCAATTCAAAGTACTATGACAGACATATAATATATTCACAAAGAAACAATTATAAAAAAAATATATGAGAAGTCTCATGACGTCAACCTGAAAAGTAGTTATGTTTGTCTCATGCGTCATCCATATTTATTGCTGATCATATAATGATCATCTTTTTCACTTTTCATGATAATCTTTTGCACCTCAGCAAACATTTAGTCTATTAATCTATATATATACTCTAATAATGTATGAGAGGTCTCATGACGTCAACCTGAAAAGTAGTAATGTTTGTCCCATGCGTCATCCATATTTATTGCTGGTCATATAATGATCATCTTTTTCACTTCCCATGATAATATTTTGCACCTCAGCAAACATTTAGTCTATTAATCCATATATATACTCTAATAATGTATGAGAGGTCTCATGGTGTCAACCTAAAAAGTAGTAATGTTTGTCCCATGCGTCATTCATATTTATTATTGGTCATATAATGATCATCTTTTTCATTTTCCATAATAATCTTTTGCACCTCAGCAAACATTTAGTCTATTAATTCATATATATACTCTAATAATGTACTTAGTATATTAAGCACTAACCTTTTACCGTTTCGGTGCGTCATTCATATTTTTTACTAATCAGTATAATGATAATCTTTTTTACTTCAAGTGCTAGAAGAAATATCATGAATATGATTATATATTTATTGCGAGGCTATTACAATTCCCGTAATCGTTAATATTTATTTTCTTTATTAGAGGCTATGTAAAAAAATATTTGAAAAATTAAAAAGATAAACATAAAAAATACGAAAGTCAATAAATCTTGTAATAACATATACCATAAGCGAAAAAATCATAAATCTTAATAACATATTACTTTATAATATGTACCACCACAATTAAATTATTCTTAGTAATGTATATTTATTTTATTAAATAATAAATATTTTCACACAAAGAAAAATGTTTAAAAATACTTACAGTTACTATTAATAAAAATAAAAATAATGGAGATCTCAGCGTATTCATGAACAGATACAATGATGGAGAAGTTTTATGAACATATATAATGAACAAAAATGAAAGCATGTCAAAATAGTACAACACCCGAGTATAAAAACTTAAAACTCCTCGAATATTGTTCAATAGTTGGGGAGGTGAACAACTATAATGAATAGTTAATAATGTATTTAGTATATTAAGCGCTAGGCTTTTACTGTGCATAATCCATATTTAGTGTTGATCACTATATCACAATGATAATTTTTTTTTTCACTTCCCGTGCTAGACTTTTATTATTTATTATGAATATAATGATAATATTTTCACTTCCCGTGCTAGACTTTTATTATGAAAATATTGTTGTATATTTATCAATAGTGTTAAAATTTATTATGGAATGACTAAAAATTTAGTTTATTTGGATAATAATAATGTTTAAGTATTGGCAGAAAAAAACAACTAAGCCAGTGTAGATTATTATCGAATGGAATATTTAAAATTAATTGTTAAGTACCTACTAATTAGGAATAAATCATCAACTAAATTATGATTATTTTCATATCCTAGCAGAATATGGTTATTAATTTAAAAATTATGATTATTATTATATCCTAACATAATATTTAAAATTGATTGTTAAGTATCTATTAATTTGAAATGAAAATTAATAAAAATAAGAATAAAATATGCTTATTAATTAAACGTCAATAAATTGATAATGATTACGGCAAAAAAATACAAAAATGAAACTGTTTTAATAATATATTAAAATTGATACTGTAATATTTAAAATTGATTGTTAAGTACCTATTAATTTAAAATGAAAATTAACAAAAAATACAAATAAAATATGTTTTATTAATTAAACGTTAATAAAATATGTAACGTTTAATATTTAAAAGGAAAGTTTTCTCTTCTATAAAAGATACATATAATTTAGAAAAAAAAAATAGAATTTGTTGGATATATGATTACACTTCATCTTTACATAGAAATTTATCTGTATTTTTATAATTATTAAAATTTGTTTACTGCAAACACTATAAACTTATTTAAATAAACTTATTTAATTATCAAATTGTATTAATATACAATTGTATCTAAAATAATATAACCCATTTTTATTATTATTATAATAAATTATTATATATGATTGTTATTATAAATTATTATCATTAATTATAAATGTTAAACCACGGTCTAAAAGGCTTTATTTTTGTCACAATATTAGTCTAATCATTTTTATTATTATAATAATATATTATTATAAATTATTATTATTAATTATTGTATCACAATGATAATTTTTTTCACTTTGCGTGCTAGACTTTTATTATGAAAATGTTATTGTATATTTATCAATAGTGTTCAAGTGGCTCGTAGGATTGATAAATAGGAGGTCTTATTTTAGAACATCGGCATCAATCTTTTAAAAATCGATGTTGTGTAAGCACGTATAACATCGGTTCGATGTTAATAGAGGGATCTCAACATCAATTTTTAAAAAATCGATATTATTAATGCTTATACAACATCAATTTTTAAAAGTTGATGTTGAAATTATTTTATTAATATTAATTTTTAAAAAATCGATGATAACAATGACATTTTTTAACATCGATTTTTATCACAATTGATGTTATTAGAATGATGTTAAAAAGCCTATTTTTTAATAGTGACTCTTGTGTCTTGATTCCGTTATAAATAATTCGTGTAATTATTTTTATCAAGTGTGTTAATTTAGTGCACCATCAAAGTTTAGCTAGCTTTGAATTTCACTAAATATTACATAAGTACATTGGACTAGATAGAACAGTACCAATATATTAAAGAGAAAGGTTAATGATTATAAACTCTTTTTAATATTCTATTTAAAACACACTTTTTCTTGTATTTTGATGAAATTCATATGGATCTCACTAAATATGTAAGAGTATGTTAAAACTAGTCCAATTTCTTTTGTTTGGAAGTACAATACAAATTTTTCCTTCAAATTTTTATGTTATTGTTTAACTATTTTTTTTTTAATCGTAGTGTTTAACAACTTATAATAAACGTAAAACTAGTCGATCCTTTTCAATTGCCTTCAAATTATTGAAGAAATATCATACCGTGCGAACTGAGCTTGGAAGTACAATACAAGATGCTCATATCCAAAATCTTCAACGTAGCCACATTATTTTAGTTTACACGATGTGTCTGAAACTTGTCTCTTCTCACTTATTTTTTGTACCATTCGCTTGGACATATACTTATCATATTCGTTTCCTATTCAAGAGGAAGAGATACAATGAATCTCGTATACCAAAACAACTAAGGATAAGCACGACATTTATCCACATCTCTCTTCCTTTTGAATATATTTCTAATTAATTAGCTCCCGTAAACTAAATTAACAAATTTGAAATCATTGTTTCTAATCCCTTATTAGCTGGCATTCATTTTAAGACAAATAAATATAATATATTTTAGGACACAATTTTTAAAAACGTTGTGTGCTGACATGGCATATGATTACAAGGTGTCACCTGAGTGTTAGTTACTTAACTTTCCATTAGATATATAAATAGTTAATCTATATATGTGATAGTAGAAACCAAATGTACTGATTTTAAATTTTAGGGAAATGAAATATTAAAAAAAAAACATTTCCAAGGAGTACTAAAATCAAAATTTGTTCATTTTACAATGACTACGTTTTTTCTTTCTCATTCCTTCTTTCTTGAACTTTGATTGTTTCGTAAATTTTATCGACAAACTTTTATTTTTATAAATTTTACCATCTAACTATTTAATTTTTGCAAATTTTATCATTCCATTAATCTTATGTTTAATGTCTAAAGGAAAATGATGAACCATGCATGAGTTGGAGCCTCGATGCCACGTCGGAATACTGAAAATTATAAATTATAATTGTTTTGTTTTATAAAAATAATAAAACAAAAAAATAATAAAAACAATGAAAAATATAATTCAAAAAACTGAAAATTATAAATTTTAATTATTTTTTTATAAAAAATAATAAAAAACAATGAAAAATATAATTTAAAAAACTGAAATCTTAAATTATAATTATTTTGTTTTATAAACCTGGAAATGTGCGTCTATATTTGGAACAAAAACATTTACACTAATAAATTGGACGACATATAAGTTGGAATAATTCATTGACAAATACTTGGGCGCCAAGTTATTCACAGGACATCATTATTACGTTAGACATTGAACAGAAGATTAGTGAAATGGAAAACTTAGTAAAAATGAAATAGTTGAATAGTAAAATTTACAAAAATAAAAGCTCGATGAAATGTACAATTAAGTCTTAATTATTTATCAAAGTTATTAACATTAATATTTTTTTACAAATGCAATAAAGTATATATTTATTTGTTTCTATTTATTATTTTTATAACAATAATTCATTCTGACTCGTTAAAAAAATACATGCACTTATTTAAAAATAGAAAAAATAAATGTATAATGTAATTACGATTTAAACTTATTTATAAATTTTATTATCATGTATTCTTTATTTTATGCATTTTATTGTAAAATCATTATGTAATATTTTTTTAACCTATATTAATGGTAAAATATATATATCATAAGTAGAAAAAAATATAAAATTTATTAAGTGAAACATTTGTAGAAAACATTATTTTGTTAATAATTTTTATAAACAGCTAAAAAATTTAATCAAGTAATCTAATTGATTGATTATAATTAATTAATTGATTATATATTAAAGTTATCGTGTTTATTAAGATATTACATCCGGTGTCAATAGATCCTATCTATCTATCATTTAGCATTATAACAATGGTTTGATGCATGGGAAGGAGCTCCTTAGAAATCCAAGCTATTTGAATTCAAATTGTATAAATTAGAATTATTCATTGTTATAACTAAGAATGTCTCTAATCCAACAATTAGAGGGATCACTCCCTTCCAGCTAAAGAACAAGTGGACTTTGCCTTTAGTAACAAATAATTTTCCATATACATAACTAATAATCAAGCCCTAATAAACATGCTAAGTTATCTAATCATTTATTAGATATGTTCAACTTTGTTGGCTTCATATATTCTTATTCAAGATTAACTGATCCCATAGCTCATATTACATATGAAATTATATATCTTAAGTTCTTTAAGAGATATAGATTTATCTTTTTTAAAATTAATGACAATTAAATAACTATTTTTAGGCATCGATGAGAAAAACAATAGTTAATTTTCAATACATTAATGATTTATAATATTAATTATGCGCGCGCCTTTGTATGTAATTTTAAACGTAGATTTACAGAATAAAAAAAATCGTAGATTTTATCTTCAACGACTAAGATTACTTATTTTATCTTCTAAGATAAGTTTGTCTAATTTGAATAAGCCAGGTTTGATATGGATTTATGATGCTACTAAAATTTTATTGATGATTTTATATGAATTTAACAAAAAACTGAACCTGAAGATATTTATAGTTTTGCGAATGCAATATAAATGGTTAGTAATAAATAACATTAACAGACAACATTTCAGTAAAACAAAAAACAAAAAACAATAACAGACAACATAACAATCCTCAGGAAGTCAGTTTTATTAATTTTTCACTTCAAAGTTCTTTTTCTCCTAATCATCCAATTTATTTTTTCCTCCTAGACCTCTAATTTGATAAATTTATTTTTCACCTTTCACACTGTCTCGAAGAACAGGCTAATATCTCTGGTCTATCCAATATAACATGAATACCATCCACAATTTTTATCATAATTTAAAGGAAAAGAACACTACACAAAGGTTGTGAAATTGGTATAGATGATGTTAATGGAGTTGGAAAATGTAGGCTTTGATCTACGTATTAAATGACGAAGGGTTTATCATCAACATAATGAATTTCCCAGCAAACAAGTTGGTGAAAAAATATATTGATTATATATAATGGAATATAATTATCTTATAAATTGTATATTATTATAATGTAGTTCCAACTTCCAGGTGATGCTCATGATGAAGCAGAAAGGTATAATCATCTAATCTAAAGCACAGTAGTCATGGTCCACCAATATGAACATTACAGACCTAAAAACATGTATAAAAGTTATTAAGTATCAAATTATGAAAGATAAAGAACTAAAGCTACGTGCTAGTATTTATTCCAGGGGTTTTGATGCTCTAAGCTAGCTACACGTGAAGTGATAATTAACTAGCTCTTGGCCAAAAAAAAAAACCCAAGGAAAAAGAAAAGAAAAGAAACATAGTCTATGAAATTCTACTACACAAGAGCAGTTTCTGATTCTCAATGAGAGGACTCTAATTAAAGTTCTGATAAAATTCAAGATTATTCGGTTTCTTTTCTTTAGCGTAAGACCCGTATATAGTTTCAATAAAAAAAAAATGATGTTGAATTCAGTGTATTTAATTACAGGTATACGTTTTATCATGAGTCATAGGATGTGTATGTTGAAGAAGAGTAATATTTTATATCCTTCCACAATATTATACTAATCTTCCTAATACTATATAAAAAAAAATAGTGAATCAAAAAATAAATAAACTTAATATTTTAAATAAAATAAAATAACAACAACGTTTCCCTCACTGAATAAAAAAGCAATAGTAAAATGATATTATAAGAAAAGTAAGATTCATCCATGCATCGAAGAAGAAGAAATAATATCACAAGTCCAAGCATGTATATATTACTGCATGTTGTTCATATGATGGAAGAACTATATGAATAGTAACTGTGACAGTGTGTCCAAAATGGCTCCCTTAACACAAGAAATGCTCTATGTAGACTTTTTCAGGCAGTGTTCATTCATTATTGAGAATTATCTTTGGGAAGTGCCGATCTATAGAAAAAACTACTGAGCTAGAGGAACTGGACAAGGCTAAGAATAGAATCCAAGGAAAAGATGGATATTAATAAATTAATTACAAAGCACATGTTGGCATTGGTGGAATATCAGTGTAAAGATGCAGAGAGAGAGAGAGAGAGCTAGCTAGGGTTTCAAGGAGCATCTATTCCATAGTCAATACAAAACTCTGAGTTTATTTATCTCTCTCTTTCCTCTTACTTGTCCTTCAATATACTATATATTATATTATATAATATTAGAGATATAAGGTTGATCATAATTAAGAAAATGTAAAAGAAAAAATGATTAATTCGAATCTTCTTATTAACTGATATTTTTAATAAAATTAATAAACTAATATTTTTTATAAAAAATATAGTATAATATTACTTAGTATAACTTACCTCAAACTTTTGATTTTACTTGCACCCCTTTTGTTTCTCTAGTGCCAATGGCACTTTAGGGAGAGTCTTTAACCTCTTACTAGCTCTTTGAGGTCTGTTTGTTCCGGTTGTTACCTCGAAAAGGAACCTTTTTTTTCTTCTTCCCAGAGGCAGCGCACGTGTGACCCAACACCCAATGCTCTCATCTCTGCCACCATAATACTAGTAAACCCTAATCACACACAGAGACAGACAAAAAATAGTGAAGCCCATAACCCCCCACCATTCTCCTTGTTCCTAGAAATGCATGAATTTTACTGTCCAACATCTGTTACTTTGTAAGAGTTATCAACTAAATAATAAAATAATCTAAACATTTAATTAACTTTCAGCGATAAAACCGGGGTGGTCTTCTAGTATGATGCTTAAAATAAGGAGAGAAAAATGTTGTTCATGAGACATGGCAGTAATGATGGTGCTAATTTTGAGAATGTGGGTGTGGAAAGAGTGGGAGTTTGGATGTAATGATGGGTGTTAGTAGAAGAGAAAGTAGATGAGAGTGAGTGGTAATGATGGTTGAGTTAGTGTGTTCTAAGTACAAGAGGGCTAATTATTGTGTCCAAGACTTTTTTTTTCTTGAATAAATAGATAAAATTTAGAGCAAGTTCATGTATTATATTATTACAGTATGTTTTAAATTTATTGTGGGGTTGTTTTTTTATGTTTTAGATCTTGTTTTACAATTAAAATCTAGGTTCGGAGTCCTAGAAAAACCACTCCACACACAGCAAAAAGGCACAAATGAAAAAAATAAATTGAAAAGAGAAAAAAAAAAGAAAACAGAAAACCGTTCTCTTTTCCTACCTTCTGCAAAGATTGACTGATAAATTATCAGACAAGGTAATGGAATTGCAGCAAAAACATGGAGAGAGAGAGAGAGAGGGCACATGCTATAGCTGCTGCTGCTTCGTCTTGAAGCAACTATATATGTTCGAACGAGAATTTAGATATGGAATAATCATCAAAAACCCCACCGAAAATTCATGAATTTATACACCCTTCTTAAGACTGATTAAAGGCTTCAAATTAAGAGTAAACGAAATTATAATTAAGCAAGAAGGAGAATGAACAGTGATGATAATAAGAGAAAGTCGAAATTAAAAAAAAAAAAAGACAAACAAAAATAAAATAAGAAAAAGAAGAAAACAAAGATAACCGAGAAAAAAACCATGAAAGTAAAACACTTTGTTAAAAGGGAGGGCGAGCACTGCCACCCCAATAACCCTCAGCCGGTAATTGAATTGAATTGAGAAGATTCTGAGGCACTCCATGGAAAAGAGAAGAACTATTTGGATCTCCCACAAGCTGTTGTTGTTGCTGTTGCGGCTGCGATTGTGATTGTTGCTGAGTCCCCGGGATTCCCGGGGACCCTAATCCTTCGGTGCCATGATATGGCACCGGAGTTTCCTCTTCCTCTAAGGGTAGTCTCTCATAAGCAGCATTACCAAATGAAGCAGCCATGATGACCACAGGGCCTGAAGCCACAAGGGGTCCCACCACACTTCCACCTACTACCTGTCCCTGTCCGCCAGCCAGATATATGGCTAGTCCTGACGCCGCTGGCGGAGCCGGCGGCGGCAGGAATGAACCGGACAGGGACAGAATCTCGAACCTTCCGTGAAGGGTCACGACGGCACTTGGCGAGGCCGGCTGTCGGAGTGTGACGTTGGTGACGGTGCCACTTCCGCTGAGCAGGCAGATGCCACGCTGCCGCCGCCTCGCGAAGGCGGTGACGCTCTCCATGATGTCACAGCCGTTGGTGATTTCCATGACATGGGATCGGAGGGCGTTGGCACTGTCTCTTGTGATGATAATGGGTGGTTTGGGCTTGTTTTTGGACCCTGCGGGTCTTCCTCTTGGTCTTCTCCCCATGTCACTTCCTCCTCCATCTTCTGACCCGGGTTCCTTGCCCTCCCCGCCGCCGTGTGGGGGCGTGGTGGCCCCGCCTCCGCCACCGACGTTCTCATCGCGATCTCGCTTCTGGCCGCGGCCATTGCCGGCTTCGTCCTCGGTGTTTTGGTTGTTGTGGTGGGGCTGGAATTGATGGTGAGGGTGTAAGTGAAGATCTCTAGTTAGAAAAGGTGGAGGGAGAGGACGTCCTTGTGCTGCAACAGGATCCATTTATCACAACCCTAGATTTTGAGGCCTTGAACAATTAACACCCACAAGCCAAAAATAAAAAAAAGTCCAAGCTAATTGAAAGGGTAATAGATGAGATCTAGATGGTTTTGGTTTGGTTACTTTGAGGTATTGGGAGCATGCTACTTAGTACTTACCTTCAACATAAAAGGAAAGAGAGAAGAAGGGAATTAATTAATTAAGGTCTTTTGCAAAACCCCACCAAAAATTTGAGCTGAACAAAGCACCATTTGGTGATGATGATCTCTATGAGTGAAGGGGTTTGGTTAATTTGATGATTGGCATCTGAAGCTAAGCTACCTTTATGGGAGTAAGGGAGAGGTAGTTCAGGGTTTGGAGGGAATAAGGTAATAAAGAGTTCTAAGAAAGGGAGAAGGAGGGGAAGAGAAACGAGTTGTGTTGGGTTAATATTGGAGATGGTGTTGGTATTTTATTTTATTTTCTTTATTTTTTTTTTTTTTTGGCTTTTTAGTTTTTTGCTTTTGTGCAAATCCCATTTGGGTTTATTACAGCGTTGTTGGGTTAGGGTTAGGGTTAGGAAGAAGGAATCGGATCGATGATCGATGAGGGTTTGATATTGGTAAAAAAGACAGTGTGCGCATGGGCGGTGTGTGGGCCCCACACTTCTCTATGAGGGCCCCATTTATTCAAGACTACCATGCTTTGCTTCCGCTCAATGTCTCTCTCTCTCTCTCTCTCTTAACCCAAGTTGTGTGTTTGTGTCATTGTGTGTGTACGTGTAAGAAGTAAGAGCACTTCTTTGTATACCCAAAAAGCCTGCAAAATAAGAACACATTGTGTCCTTCACTAATTGGCCAAAAAACCTTACTCCACATATCCTTAATCTTGCTGTGATATCTCTCTGAGCACCTTCACTTTCAGCCAGCCACCTCTCTCACTCTCATCACTATGCCTTTGGAACTCATTATTGCTTCCTCTGATGGTTCCCAGAATCGGTATACTTCAAAGTTCAGCCATATCCCGTGCTTATAAACTTTCTTCTTACATAATATAAATATCATTGTAACCTTCCTCTCATTAAAATTTATCAGTTTTTTTTTTTATAAAAAAAAGTTGTAGTAACTGTTTCTTCTTTCTATGACTCTACTTCCGAGTAAGATTGAAATTCAAACAAAATTTATAATCTATTAGTATATGTATCAACTACTAGTACACACATATTCATATATGGGCATTTTTTTTGGCAAACATCACATCAATCTTGTAAATAAAAACTCCTTTTTTAGGTATGTGATAAAACTAAATATCTAATACTCAAATTCGATCAAAAGACTAAGTTGAAATTTCACGTTTATTAATATACACGATGAATAATTCAATTTAATATGAGCAATTTAAATAAATATATATTTTACATGTAAAATCTTACATACATAATTTATTTTTTGTATGACTCAGTATTTTATACTGTGAATCAATTATATATTATTGTTAAGATAATTTTCAAAATAATTATTAAAAAATTAATAAGTTTATTATATAAAATAATTTATAAATGAATGATAATATATAATTCTTTTATTTATTAGTACATATATATAGATATTAAAAATTTGGTACAATATGCACAGATTTTCATTGTTGTTAGATTTTCAATAAAACTAATAAAATGATATTAAAAAGTTTATAATCATTGATCCCGAATAAAAAAAACCCCTGTACTAGGAATTTCAAATGATTTCTAGAAGTACGACCTTGATATATTCTTCTTGTTAAACTTTATGTATTTTTAATCATGAAATAATAAAAAGAGTTGATTCATGATAATATAACAGTTAATACTATCATCAACTACAAAAAAAAATGTGACGAAATTAGTTATGATAAGATTTCTCTCCAGAGTTTAGTTTATTTCTTTTTGGATATCGCAACCAAATATCTTATACTTAAAGGAGTCACAGTAATTCTAAATACACACACTCACCAGCAGAAAATATCTAAATATATAGAACGAATATATATATGACTTTTGGAGCTGCATGTTTTATTAAAATGAATATTTCTTCTGTTCAGGAAAATTATTCGTACCAACCAACAAGAGAATATACACTTCAATTTCTCATTTGACAGTTTATAGCCCACTGCAATGTTTGGAAAACTAAGAAGGTCAATGAAAACCGTTTATTCAATTAATAGATTGGAAAAACTGATATATAAAAACACATTTTTACCGTGCCAATGGCATGACTTAAATACTTAATTTAAAATTTATGACTTTCATTACCAATATATATATATATATATATATATATTACTTTTATTTTAAAAATAGAGGGAGTTTTCCTTTGCCTTAAACTTATTTTTATATTAAATTTTTGTATATTAAAAAATGCTTAGTGGGTAATACATGCAGTGAATGCATAAATAATTTTTATACTGTTAATTGTTATAATAATTATTTCAAAAATCATTTTTAACATGATTTTTAATTAGATAAGAATTACACTGACAACATAAAAATTAAACGTGTTAAAAAAATTTCTTTTTATAAAAAAAAAGGGTAATCAGCTTGATCAAATCCCGATTGGGTTGTTATATATTTTAAATGAATTTTAAACTAATTGACCCGAGACTTATTCCAGTGTCATGTTTCATTTAACGTCAGCTAATTTAACCCCAAGTATCTGTTCAATCAATTTGATTTTGATTTTTGATTATACTAATTTAATAGAACCAACAATATTTTTAATTCCTAAAAATTATATATAGAAGCCTTGTTTGTAGAGGGAAAATTATATATGAAAATATGTACCGAGTACTGACGGTATAAAAAAAATATTATCATTTAATCACAAGATTTTTTATATATATATATATATAATAAATTTGTTAACTTAATAATAAGAATTTAATAGTTTATACTAATAAAATTATTTTTTTTATAATTAATACATTAAAAGTCATATAAATATATATTCTAAATTAATTGATAATGTAATATGTACTCATCAAACTCAAATTATATTTAATATATTCCTCTAAAAGATAATAAGATAATTAAATTATGTTAGTCTTTCCTCTATCTATAGATAGATCGGAAGAGAGGAAGCATGTCAAGTGAAACTTTTTATTATTGTGAGAAATGAAAATCAATATATATATATATATATATATATATATATATATATATATATATATATATATATATATATATATATATATATATATATAAACCATTGAATCATATTTAAATATTAAAGATTAAAAAGTAAATAATTTTTTTTATTAAATTGTTAACGTGATCACTTACTAACTTTTAATTTTGAAAATTTATTTATCTGAATATATATAACTCATATTTATAATTTGTATTGCTCACAATGACCAACTCATATAACCTTATACGTTTATAGTAACTTCTTTGTCGTCGGTCGGTTAATTTTTTTTTATTTCTTTCGTCTCATAATAAGTCTCATCATAATTATCATATAAAAAAATTACAATAATTGTTATTATAGTTTCTAATAATATTAATTATTTTTTAAACGAAAATGTTTTTTTACTTATATTCTTTATAATATTAATAACAAATAATAAATCCTAAAAATAAATTAACGATGATAAAATTAATTTTATATAATTGTATCTTTTGCCTTTTATTTATTATTTTTCTTAATTTATGTAAAATAAAAATAGGACAACAATTATTGCGTCACATAGAAAGTTTAATACTTCTTTCGTTTCAAGAAAAAGTCAGTCCTAAATTGTTTTACCCATTTGTAGACAAATCGAAAATGGTTTTTTAACTTCAATCCAACATGAAAAACTTATAAAAAAAAAACTCATTTTCATAGTGAAAGAAAACAATAATTTTATATCATTATTAATTTATTTGTAAATTTTATTGTTCATTATTAATATTATAAGAAAAATAAATAAATAATAATTAATATTACATTAAAAATTAAAATAATAAGTATTTTCAAATAATTATTTTTATAAGAGAATTATAATTCAACGAAAAGAATAATATTATGCAATGAAGTAAAAGTAAAAACAAGCGAAAGTGTTTGGGAGAGAGACATGTGGGGTCATGGGAAATTGAAGAAGGGACCCACCACAGCATTTAAGGTGAGGAGAGTCAGGAACTGTGTTTAACTCTCAAGAGAGCGACCATTGTTTTTTAGCAATTCTCTCTCTTTCCTTCCCATGTGGATTCGATCTTTCTAGGTTTGTGGGCTCCATTTCCTTACGTGTCCTTTCCCCACCCTCTAGCTCTATCTCATTTTTTCTTTTATAATTAAGCTACGTCATTTGATGGTAAGAATTTGCTTTTTTTTTATATAAAAAAAATGATCTAAATATTTATGAACATGTGAAAAAAATAAATTATGAACATAAAATGAGTTTTTTCCTTAAAATTTACGAAAATATTATTTTCTTTCTAATGTGAAAGTTATTATCATCATGCACCTATCACACACTTTAGGTTTCTAGTATCAATTAGACCAAGTAACTCACTTTTACTTAAAATTAATTTGATTGACTTTTATTTTTTAAATTTTAGTTTAAGTCTAGTTTATTTAATTAGTTTAGCTTAATTAAAAAATTATATTTTGCTTCTTATAAATATCTTTCTTTGAGTATAATTCTTTTGAACCATTAAGATATTAAATATGAATATTTTTTTATGTAGTAAAAAATATGAACATTTATTTATTTCTAGAAGAATTTTAATCTATTTTCAACAATAAAAATTTAGTGTTACTTTTAGGGTTAAATTAATTTTTTGGTTCTCTAATTTATTATTTAGGCTCAATTTTATCATAAAATATTTTGGGATTTAATTTGATCCTCTAATCTTTAAAATCAATTCAATTTGATTTTTTAATTTTTTTTTTAATTCAGTTCTTTTATTTTTAAAATTGATTCATTTTTTCTTAAAAATGTATATTTTATGATGATTTTGAATTAACACAAAGTATGATTTCTTATAATTTAGATCAAAAGATCAAATTAAATTAATTTAAAAAATTAAAAAACTAAATTGAACCCAAAAAAATTATTCACTGAAAAACTAATTTAACCTCACTTTTAGATAAATTTGCAACTGTTTTCCATTGCTTTATTGCAATTCATGTTGTAAAAAAACTTTTGCTACATCGATTGATTATACATATAGTTTGATGTAAAAATAAAATATGGTTAAGGCTTGAAGGCGTCATGCCATTCAGGATGACTCTTTTCGCTGCAGGACTTGATAATTTGTTTTTTTTTTATTAAAAAAAAACTACCTAGTTTAATGAAAAATGTCAAAGTTTTGAATGAATAATTGTTGACCATGTGTATATTAGTATTTTGTGCTTTTTAGTGTTGAGCGTGTAAATTAACGTATATGAGGTTGTAATCACTACTTTGCTATTCATATTAGTCATACTCATCACCTCTAGCAAAATAATTAACCTTCTATATAATTTCATTCCCAATCATAAAAATTTGTATATTTATTTTCTGCTTTCTTTTTGTATAACTTAATTATTATATGCATTGACAATGAATGCATCCTTAGACAGCCTAGTGAATAAGGATGGGATAGAGGGATCAGCCCCACCTGATGATAGACGCGGATGTCAGGTGCCGTTGGATGTTGCCCCCACGTTATGATGTTCACACGCAAGCTTCCAACTTATCGCACGTGCATGCATTATATCAAAAGGGAGAGTAAAAAACACTGCTTACATGTTGAAGGGTAGTTTAGGAAAATAAATTGTGGTAATTAGTCACGTACAAGTGTTTGCATATAGTGGAATGATGGTATTAAATTGCGATTAGTAGTATTATTATATATGAAAAATTGTGGCCAAAACCATGCTAGTTAAAATCAGGAGATTTTATTTAAGAAAAACATGTTAAAAGTAGTGTAATTCAAATGTAATTGTTCAATTTTGTTAAGATTGTGAAATGCATTAGAGGTTAGCCATAATAGTTGGTTGTTAATTAATTATGGTTAAGTCTTACTTAGTGTATAAATAGCATGTAAACCCTTACAATAGGGTGGGTGATCAATTTTTCAGGCATTAATAAAATTTCCATTCAAAAGCTATTATTCTCTGCTATTCACTCTCTTTTCTCTGTTATTCACTCTCTTTCTCCCTTGTTCAATCTTTTTCAAGATACCACCAATAAATCTTAATCCTTTTCAACAATTGGCACCAGAGCTACATGATCCACGGCGGCGTACGGCGGTGAACAATGGCGATGTTGAAGAACAACGACCAAATCCCAGCGAAGCTACCAATCTTCGATGGGACCAACTACGAGAGGTGGACAGCGCAAATGAAGGTGGTATTCAGATATCAAGGCGTGCTTGATATCATAAGCACCGGCGTCACACCATTAGAAACGAACCCCATAGAGGCATACAGAGCAACCCACCGTGAACAGATGAAGAAAGATGATAAAGTGATCTTTCTGATTCATCAATGCGTGGATTCAAATGTCATGGAGAAAATCATTGACTATGAGACGGCCAAAGAAACATGGGATGTGTTGTCTACAACTTACGCCGGTGACAAGCAAACCAAGAAGGTGAGATTGATGGCACTCCGACGTCAACTGGGTTTGCTTCAGATGGTATCAAACGAAATGGTGGCAAAATTTGTAAATAGGTTGGTGATTCTTGCAAACCAAATGAAGAGTTATGGTGAGGTGGTGACCGATTCGATGAAGGTAGAAAAGGTACTCACGAGCTTAACACCAAACTTTGATCATATTGTCTCTGCAATTGAACAATCAAAGGATCTAGAAACGTTGAAATTGGAGCAATTACTGGGTTCTTTGGAAGCACATGAGTTAAAGATGAAGAATAGAGAAGGTATCAAGAAAAAGGAGAAAGATTTCGAGAAAGTCTTATTTGCTAAAAATCAAAAGAAAGGTGGTGGTGATTCTTGGAAAAATAAGAAAGGGAAAGGCAAGTGGAAGTATAAGAAACAAGAAAGCAATGGTTCTAAAAGTGAGAATCAAAAGAAAGAAAGAGAAAACAATGGAAAGGGAAAGAAGAAATCAAAGGAGCACATTTAGTGCTATAATTGTCAAAAGTATGGCCATTATGCAGATGAGTGCAGTAATCCTAAAGTGTCTAGAAAGAGGGGTGAAGAAGCACAACTTGCGCGTGGCTCTGATAATGAAGAAGCAGTGATGTTAATGGCCATTGTTAACAGTGAAACAGGCATTGAGGAGGAATGGTGGTATCTGGACACTGGCTGTTCAAACCATATGACAGGACATAAAGATTGGTTCTGTGAAATTGATGAAACATTGAAAAGAAACATCAAATTTGGTGATGACAGGTCAGTAATGGCTAAAGGCATTGGCAAGGTGGCCATAAGAAGAGTATATGGGAGCAAGATGGACTATCAGTGATGTCCTATATGTTCCTAACATGGAAAGCAATCTGCTAAGCTTGGGACAATTGCTAAAGAAAGGATTCTCAATGCATATGGAAGGTAAACACATGGAAGTAGCTGATTCTAATGGGAAATGTGTCTTGAAAGTTCCTGTGTCTAAGAATAGAACATTCAAGGTGGGAGTGAGCACCATTGAGCAAAAGTGCTTGACTGCTCAAAGCAATGACAGTGTGTGGAAGTGGCATAGAAGACTTGGACACTTGAACTTCAACTGCCTGAACGAGTTGCAGAAGAAGAACATGGTTGTGGGACTACCTTTAATTGAAGTACCAAGGCAAGTGTGTGGTAGATGCTGTGAAGGAAAACAACCAAGGAAGGCTTACAATGTAGCAGTTCCAACCAGGGCTAAAGAGAAGCTTGCAGTGATTCACTCTGATGTGTGTGGCCCATTTGAAATCAAATCTCATGGAGGTAACTTGTATTTTGTCTCTTTTATAGATGACTTTACAAAGAAAATGTGAGTTTACCTATTACAAAGAAAGAGTGAAGTATTTGTAACATTTAAATCATTCAAGTTACTAGTTGAAAAGCAATCTGGTTGTTCAATCAAGATGCTTAGAACTGATGGTGGAGGAGAGTACACTTCACTTGAATTTGAGAATTTCTACAAGGAAGAAGGAATAATTCATGAGGTAATGGCTCCATACACTCCTCAACACAATGGAACTGCTGAGAGAAGGAATAGAATAGTGCAAAATATGGTTAGATGCATGCTGAGAAAGAAGCATCTTCCATATGATTTCTGGGCAGAGGCAGTATCCACAGCTTCTCACATCTTGAATAGATGTCCTACAAAGAGGCTTGACAGTTTGACACCAGAAGAAGCTTGGAGTGGACTCAAGCCTAGTGTGAAACACTTCAAGGTATTTGGCTTACTTTGTTACAGACATGTGCCTGAGCAAAATAGAAGAAAACTGGACTCAATGGCTCAAACCTTGATTTTGGTAGGATATCACAGTATTGCTTATAAACTGTTTGATCCCTTGAGCAAGAAAATTGTGATAAGTTTTGATGTAATTGTGGATGAGACAAAGGAATGGGACTGGAACATTGGTATGGAAAGACAAACCAATGAAATAGTAGAAGTGGAACTGGAAGGAGAAGAAATACAGGATGAAGTTCAAATTGACAGTGAGCAATATGTGAATGATGGGCCAGATGTGATTAGGGTTGTACCTTTGAGAAGGTCACTAAGACAGATAACTCCACCAGTGATGAACTTAGTGTTGTTAGCAGAAGCAGAACCAATTTCACTTGAAGAGGCACTAGCTAGGCCACATTGGAGAAAGGCCATGGAAGAGGAACTGAGATCAATTCAGAAAAAAAACACTTGGGAAATGGTGAGTTTACCAAGTAATAAGAAAGCCATAGAAGTGAAGTGGGTTTTCAAAACCAAAGTCAAGCCATTTGGTGAAATTGCCAAGTATAAGGCAAGGCTAGTTGCAAAAGGTTTCTTGCAAAAGCCTGGTCTTGATTTCAATGAAGTATATGCCCTGTAGCTAGAATTGAAACTGTGAGACTCAGTTGCAATTGCTAGCATGAGGAAATGGATAGTGAGTCAACTAGATGTGAAGTCTGCTTTTCTCAATGGTCCATTAGAAGAAGAAGTATACACAAGGCAGCCACCTGGCTATGAGAAGATAGGCATGGAAGATAGGGTAATGAAGCTGAACAAAGCCCTATATGGCTTAAAGCAAGCTCCACGAGCCTGGAATAAGAGGATTGATGGATTTCTGCAAATGCAAAAGTTTCTGGAATGCACCACTGAACATGAAGTGTACTTGAAGGACTGTGGAGTAACTGGTGTAGTGATGCTATGCTTGTATGTGGATGATCTTCTTGTCACTGGTGATAGCAAACAGGAGATTGACAGATTTAAGAAGGAAATGATGGATGAGTTTGAAATGTCTGATATAGGCAGAATAGCTTATTTCCTAGGTATGGAATTTGTGACAACTAAGAGTGGCATATTCCTTCACCAAAAGAAATATGCAACTGATATATTGAAAAGGTTCAATATACTTGATTGCAATTCTGCTAGTACTCCTTGTGAACCAGGAATAAAGCTATCAACTGGTGAAGACACAAACTTGGTTGATTCAACACTATATAGGCAACTCATTGACTCATTGAGATATTTGTGTAATTTTAGGCCAGATATCACCTATGGAGTTGGCTTGGTTAGTAGATTCATGAAGAAACCTTGCAAGGATCATCTACTTGCAACTAAGAGAATTCTTAGATATGTGAAGGGCACACTAGAATGTGGAATTATGTTTCCTGCAACAAAAGAAAATTCTAATATAGAAATTAGCTCATGGACGCAATAAGCATATAGAGGTAAAATATCATTTTCTTCGTGACCAAGTTAACAAGAACAAACTAGCACTTGAGTATTGCAGAACTGAGGAGCAGTGTGCAGACATGTTAACCAAAGCTTTGAAGCCTAAGAGACTTGAAGAAATGAAGAACAAAATTGGGATGCACAAATTAACAGATTTGAATTAAGGTGGTATGTTAAAAGTAGTGTAATTCAAATGTAATTGTTCAATTTTGTTAAGATTGTGAAATACATTAGAGGTTAGCCATAGTAGTTGATTGTTAACTAACTATGATTAAGTCTTACTTAGTGTATAAATAGCATGTAAACCCCTGCAATAGGGTGGATGATCAGTTTTTCAGGCACTAATAAAATTCCCATATATTCAAAAGTTGTTATTCACTCTCTTTCTCCCTTGTTCAATCTTTTTCAAGATACCACCTAGAAATTTTGATCCTTTCCAACAAGACAAAGTCAAGACTAAGCCGATGTTATTAGCGACAGTCCAAAGTTGTGGCAATGTAGCATTGGCTTGAGGCTGATGTAAACGTAGTATTGAACTTGACTAATTTTGTTTTTTTTTAATCTGCAAAAGATATATATCATTATATGAGGACACTAAGTGTATCCAAACCTATATACAAGTGTAAGTTTTCAGTCATTTCCAAGGTTACAAGATATTGATATATGGATATAAATATTTCATAACCTAGGAGATCAACATGTAAAATAAACCCTGTCAAAGTAGCTAATAAAAATTCCAAAATGAAGCTAATCCAAATAAAATAGTCTCCTCGAGTATTTAGCGCCAATCAACCTTATCTTTGTGAATTTATGTGATCTTCCACAATGTTACTCATCGAACTATTCACATTCTTCTTCAATTCAACTTGTCTCCCACAACTTAAATCTCTAGTTTGTGTTCACCTTGTTGGAATTGTTGCTTTTAAAAGTAGAAGCTGAGATCAAATGAAAAGGAAAAAAAATAAACAAAGTGATTGGCAATTATATGCTATTATTGTTCAATAAAGTCAACTCAAATCACCATAAATGTTTGCTATAATATGACGTGAAAAAATTATATATTTTAATTTTTCAAGGTTGACGTTTACAATAGGAAAAGTTACTTTCAAAATGACTTTATGTGGTTTAACAGGTAAACTTAACATGTTAGAGACCATTGTTTAAGAGTTAGCCTAACCTATTTGAGGGCCTAGCTAGCCTGAACGTCTAATTACATAGGTTTAATCCCTGGTATACCGTCTAAATGGTCTAATAAATTAAGCTAGACTTTAAAAATGATTAAGTCAAGACTAAAATGTAGTCTATGACAAATTTTAGTATATCTTTAACCTTAAACTTTTTTTAAACAAGTCAAAAGTATTTAAGTCAATTATAACTCAATGAAGGGTACGTAATATGGTCTTGTTGTTATGATTTTTTTGAGTGATAGTTATATGTGATGGTTTAAGGATGACACTGTGAATTATTTCTATATTGGATATTTGAAGAAACAAAAAATCATGGTGTCGTCATCATAAAACCTTTAAACTAATCAGGTCTTGTAGATAGCATTTAGGTTAGGCTTATAACCTTCAAAACATATTAGACTTTGATTTGTAATTGTGAACTATATATGTTAGGTTTAGGATTTACCAAAGCTTGACCTACTTGTACTCCATGATTATTTCATATTAATGTTTTTAAATAGATTGATCTATTTCATAATTATACATTTATTTTGTATTAATATTTAATTGAAGTCACAAATATGTTATTTTTTTAGTTGTTATAAATTATTTTCTTTTTTCTTATAGTCCCTGTAAATTATATTTTTTTTATTTTTAGTTCCAATAATATGAGAACAATTTCTGGTGATAACTAATATATATATAACTTCAGGGACAATTTAAAAAACACTACAGGAATTAAAACTAAAAATTAGATAACTTTTAAGGAATAAAAGAATATTTAAGTCGTGCTCCTTCTATAGCAAAAGATAATGAATAGGTTTAACATAGAATGAACCTGAATTGTCCATCTTTCTAGTACCAGCCATCTTTCACATTTTTTATATAACAAGACTGAATCAAGCAAGTTACAGAGATCAGACAGATATGTTGATCGAATATTTGAATTAAGATACTTTGAAAATATTAATGATATCGAATGCATAAGTACACACACTCAAATGATCATCATCTCATCCACACATTTTGTTATGTGTTATTTACACACGGAAAAACAATAATATATAAATACTATCCTCTCAGTTGAAATGGAATATTCGTTGGGTCATGTGTGGACGTGTGGTGAATGTGAAAATAATGAGGGAAGGAAGAACAATGTATTTTTTCTGTCACTTCACAACACCTTACATTGGCTTGGCTTAACTCAATATTAATGTTGCTTTGAATCAAATTCTTGGATTCCTATCGCTTCCTCCATTTATTTTTAATTTGGTTATAATATAATTTTTGCTTCCTCCAATATTATAAGCAACTAAGCAAGTGCTGTACTGTGCCAGTGTATCATTTGACTTATTCTTGTTTTGCTACTGTTCTACATTAATTATATGGATAATACTAAATGCAATAATTACCAAACAAGCAGGGTCCCATTAATTAGTACTAAACTTTTAATGTGACTTGTTTTTATCATTGCTTTGCCCATATCATTCCACCACTTTAAATGCACTGACCCTGAACCGGTTCACAATTGATATATCTTAACTTTCTTCATTTCTTTTTATTTGTTAAATTTTAAAGGAAAAATGATCTGTAATTATTTAGAAGTTTAAAAATATTACTATTATCTTTTTAGTTATACTCTTAACTCTACATTTTCCTAAATAATTTACATCGTTATCATAAAGTTTTAAAATATTGCTATTATCTTTTTAATTATACTCTTAACTCTAAATTTTCTTAAATATTTTATATAATTATCATAAATGAGAAAGAAATAATACTAAAAGTCGATCATATTAAGAAATAAAAAAATTTAACATATACTATATTAATTCATTATTCACCCTATGTATTATTTTATAAGTTAATGTTAATAGATAAAAAAAGAAATAATTTTGGGACTAGCCTTACAAATATATAGTTTACTTTTTTATTAAGCACGTGTATATTTAGTTCCCTCATTTTTTGAAGTAGATATAATTTGGTGCTCAATAATTTATCTTAATACAAGAGAAACTATATATTAAAAACACTTCATATATTTCTGTCATAATGTTATAGCTAGCTAGCATCCAATACTTTACTTTAAAATAATATGTGACAACATTTTTAATTTAAGTAGTTTTTATCCTAATTTTCATCACGTACGTATTCCTACTCCTAGATCCGTACCTTTAAAATAGTTTTCTTATTTAAACATTAAAAATTTAATATCACATATGATTGTGTATAATCATTTTTATTTGTTATTATTTTTTATCCGTTTCGTATATATTCACTTTCAAAAACATACCTTAAAATTAAAAGGGACAGCATTTTGTTCTTTCAAAATTATTTCTAAGAGTTTTGGATTTTGGTAATTCAACTAGGAAGAAAATGACAAACATGTCTGGTCGTAAGGTCCCATTGGTGGAATATCCAAATCAAGGGATCAAGTCATGAAAGGTTTTGAATGTTGTTGTTTTCTTGTTTTTCTCTTTTCTTTTGTCGAATTAGATTTTTTTTTTATTTTTTTTCACCATTCACCAATATGAATAATTTACTGTTATCAAATTTGATGATTCCTTTCTAGATTTGTCCATTTTTTTGTCGTCATTTGAACCCTAAGGAGATATTATAAAAAATGGCAGCATTGACCTACAATCAAAGATGCGGGAAATTAATGCAAGGGTGGATTTTCGACAAGATCTTCAAGGTGCTCTGCCTCGTTAAAATTCCGTCACTGATCATTTCAGTATTTGAATCTTAGCACATTTAGAGGAAATTTTATTGTCGTTCTTTGTATTTCATGATTGGATTTGTTTCAAACTTCCATAAATTTATATCTTCTACTAATGTATTATACATTTGCAATGCATTTGTTTTCTCATTCTCCAAAGTTTTTCTGGTTCAGTAATCGGATCTTTTTCATAAAAAAAAAGAGTTACATTATTATTAGTATTTGAACTTAAACAAAAGTTCATACCGGTCATAACAGGATTTTATAATGAAAGATGTAATTTAAAAGAATGATTGTTAATTATTTTGCATCTTTGGAGACTTTAGATTCAGATTAGCAAGTTTAAAAAAAATTATCGGCCAAATAAAAGTACTATTGTAAATCAATAGGTACAAGGGTCAAGGGTGGTACCTACCACGCTACAAAATGATAAGAAAAAAAAAATCATTGCCTATTATGATTGAGATCTAAAAACTAAAGTCTATTGTTGAACCTACAAAGAGTGACTTAAGAATTCAAAATAGATCAACCATTAAACAAAAAATGAAACAAATCTTAAATATCATGTAACACAAATATCATGTAACACGAGATTTACCAAAAAATAACTCAAGATCTCAAAATAAAATTTAACATTAAAGATATTCTAAGGTCATCCACAACAATCACTAATAGGAAATAGATCTTTAATATCAATTGTTTTACGACTTTTAACATCAGTTAAAAAAATCGATGTTGAAACCACCTATGTTAACATTGATTTTCATAAAGTCAATGTTAACATACATTACACGACATCGATTTTTAAGAAAATCGATATCGTATAATAGGCAATAAAAAAATGTAAAATATACAAAAAATAATATCGATTTTTTTTTAAAAAATAATGTTGTGATGCATAAATCGACATCTGTTTTTAGAAAAATCGATGTTGTCATGTACAACACAATATCAATTTTCAAGAAAATCGATGTTGTCAGGTGTACGACAACATCAATTTTTCTAAAAATCAATATTATTTTTTGCACCACTGCATCAGTTTTTAGCTCTACACTTGGGGCATTTATGCATTTCTTCAAACTCATGTCTATACAGTATGCAATCATTAGGACATGCATGAATTTTCTGATACTCCATACCCATCGAACATAGTATCTTCTTCGCCTCATAGTATCTTTTTGGCAACATGTTTTCCTTTGGAAGCATATCCTGCAATACCTAAAGTAGTGAAGTGAAGTTTTTGTCACTCCACCCATATTTGGCCTTGACATTAACCAGACTTAACACCACTAACAACAACGTCAAACATTTATTGCACTCGGATACAAAAACTTCTTCGAATCAGTTTCCAATGTATCATACATAGGGGCATCTGCTTGTTAAAAAGACTCTTTCCCAAGATCATAAATTATTTCCTTTAATCGATCTCCCGTTTCTACATCAATCGGTTCAGTTTGAGACCCCCTATGCATGTTTGTCAATTCACCATGTCATATCTATCTCATATAATTCTTCTTAATTCCATCACACATAAGATATTCCAGTATATCGTCTAGTGCTTGTCGTCTCCCATTCAAACAGTTTATACAAAGACAAAAATATTTTTCATCCTCATCTGGTTGACTTCTTTCAGAGGCTAATTACAAGAACTGTTCAACGCCTTTCTCATACACAGGGCTCATGTGACTTGCATTCATCCAATTTCGACCCATCTAATTAATAATTTTGTCAGACTCACAAAGTTATTCCATGCATGAAAACCTCACTTTTTTCATTAAAGGTGTAGTCCTATCCTATTCAAGAAGACATCTTTTTATAGTAGATTCATACATAAAGGTTAAGTCTCTTTTCTTAAATTTAATGAAATTTCGACAGCATTTCTCCAACACAACATGAAAGTGATGACATGAATTCAACCACAATCAAGTATGCACTCGGAAAACAAGGTGAAATGCATTGTACCAAAATTTCATCAAATTTAAGAAAAGAAAGTTAACCTATACATATGAATCTAATATAACAAAATGACTCTTCCTAAACTGCCCAAACAGAGAATTCAAGATTCAATATAACGATTAATCCAAACTATCCGAAAGAATCATTGTATTGAATCTCAAATGGGAAACTAAGGTTCACTCATAATGAACATAACTTGTATATAGAGCAATAATCATTAATCATATAACACAAGTTATAAAAGCATTCATAACAAAAAAAAGCTTCAAAAGAATATAAAAAACATTCATACTTGTCAAGATGGTCACTAACAATGTCCAACAATGAATGTTGTTATGATGATGCGAACAAGAAAACCAAAAGTGCCTACAAATTACAATTACAATGTTAGTACCCTATATGGTTGATGGATTGCAAGTGCACCAATTTGTCCCAAGTAGTAAAGTTAAAACGGAAGTCCGAATATTGTATCCACATAGACTTTGTGTTGTATTTATGTAGATGAATATTTGATTAAGAAAAAGATTTGGAAAGGTTGTTGAAAAATAATAATTTAAATTGACAAAAAATAAATCAAATAAGAGGAGAAATTAAACAAGAATTTAAATTAAAAGACAAAAAGATTATAGAACCCAATAATATTCTAAAAGTAAATTCAGAAGATGAGAATGTTAGGAATTTAACCTACCAGAGTTAGTCTTTGATGTAATGTTAATGATTTTTCTCTATTTATAATTATTCCAATTTACACCTACATCTACTAGTATACTCTAACTTTGGTCATTCGCATGAAAGAACTTAATTTATCTATTTTCTCTCCCAAATCATTTTGCAAAGCTAAAATAGTAAATTACATTAAGAATATAGATGTATAACAGGCTAAACAAATATCAGCATATCTCTAGTGATGAATTTATTTAGATGTCTTTTCCCAGTTCTATTAGAAAATAATGTTTTCCAACGCTACTCCTAAAATTTACTATGCAAATGAGTGATCAAGCCACAAGTAATAATATTAAGCACAAGAAAGGATAATGCAAATATAATATTATTAAATAGATAGGAAGGGAAGTTACATCAACAGTAGTTGGCTGTCAAGTTCTCAACAAAGGGAGTTTAGCCTCTCATTGTCATGGAGGCTTTACAATTGCAAAAGTGAAATATTTAGTAAAAGTGAAGAAGATAAGAAAGGGAATGGAGGGAAGGAATGACTCCCAATGTTTGCTTCTCCTTCTTTTAACATTTGTCTTCTATAAGGAATTGTATACTCTTAGAATTTTTGTGTGTCTTTTCCTTCTTCTCTCTTCTTCTTTTATAGTTACAAATTAACAGATTTCTGAATTAGTTTGTTTTTCTTAATTAGTCCTCATTTCCTTAATTAGTCTATTTTTCTTAATTAGTCGTGTTTTTCTTAATTAGTCTCATTTCATTAATTAGTCATGTTTTCCTTAATTATCTTTTCTTTCTTGAGCTTTATTTTATTCACTAAGCATCATAAATTCATCATTTTTAATATTCTTTGCACAAAAGATTAAATGATATTAATTTAACAATTATTTGCTCAAAAAGGAAGAATTAGGAGAGAAAAATTACAAATTCCTATATAATTTAACCCCAAAATATAATTAGCAATTATCATGCATAAACAAAGAGAGAAAGAACTCTGGATCCCCCATGTTGTCGTGTGCACCACAACATTGATTTTTAGAAAAATCGATGTTGTTTTATGCATTTTTTACATTTTTTTTGGTTTATTGCTTATTATAAGACATCAATTTTCTTAAAAATTGATGTTGTGTAATGTATGTTAACATCGATTTTCATAAAACATCGATGTTAACATTAATACTTTTAACGTCAGCGGTTTCAACATCGATTAAAAATCAACGTGTAAAGTCCAAAACAACCGATGTTAAAATTCTATTTTCTAGTAGTGTCATCAAACTTTTGTTTTGAAAGTCAAGAATAACTTGGTGATAAAGTAATACTTTGGTGTTTATCAATCTAAGGAGAAAGATTAAGGGTATCCCAAAAATGACAGAGAGAATACTTATGTAAGTTAGAAGTAACAGGATAAAATACTTGTTTTATAATCAGATTTTGATTAGTTAAACTCTTCAAGGACTTGAAAGAGAACGAAACATAATTCAAGAGTTTGGTTGAACCACCATAAATCAAGTGTTTATACTTTTTCTTTAAGCTTTAACTTGTTTTCTCTTTACTCTCTTTGAACATACATTTGGATGCATAAGTTCTTAAAGTTAGCTTTTGAGAAAACTATTTTTCAAGCTTTTGGATGATCTTTATGAGAAACTTGTTTTTGAGAGTACTATCTTAAAATGTGTTGGACAATCTTTTTTAACAAGTCTATTTTCCAAGTGTTTCATCATAACTTCTTTCAAAAAGGCTTCCTCTTTGATAAAAAAAAAAGTTATAAACTTTTATTAATACACTATTCAATTCTCTTTTAATGTGTTCTATTTACTTCATTTACATGCATATTTTCAATGAAATCTACCTACAATTTGATCCTTAGTGCTGAACATCCTCCAAATTGGAATTTGTACATGCAATCTTTGGTGTAATATATGTCCTTAAAAAATAATGGATTTTGCATGAAGGTAATGATAACTAGAATTCCCTCAAAATCCTACCGTGTTAGAAAAGGTATTATATAGATACTATTAAAAAATAATTTTTTTACGTTGTATATTCTAAGACGATTATTAAAAAACATGTTAGAATATTAGACAGTGATAATTTTGTAAATAACAATAAATGTACGACCACGGTTTTATAATAATAACAACAAACTCTTTTAGGTTTTGGTTTTGGTGTTTTTTCTTTTATTTTGAGAAAATGTTTTCTGTTTTTATTTTTATTTTTCTTGTTAATCCTGAATTTTTCACTTTTTTCAATTTATTTTTTATTTACAAAGATCTGTACAACAAAAAAAGAATAAAAAAAATTATTTTTAATGTTTATGGGATAAATTAATCTTTAAAACATGAAATAGATTTAATGTGACAATCAAAATAGAAGATAAAAACAAAAATTATTTTTCAAAGTAAATATTTCATAACTTTCTCTCATTCTTTTTTATATAAGTCAAAATGTGCTTCCATTATTAGTGTAGTATGTTTTTGTTTAATAGTTATATTATTATTTCAACATTTATGAAACTTATCATGTGAAATGAATGACAATAAGAATATATGAAATTGAAATAACATTGTGTTATACTCAAATTTATTTTTTTTTTTTGAAAAAAATTTTAAAACGATTCTTTGTAAAATTATACTTTTTAAGATGATTTTTTTTTCTTTCAGAAAATCGTCTTAGGATCTTCAAATTTTTTTCAATTTTTTTTAAAAGAACATTTTAAGACGGTTCTCTAAAATAAGGGTGTAGATTTTCTAAGACGACTTTTAGAAAAAAAAATGTCTTAAAATCCTCAATTTTTTCAATATTTTTTTTTAAAATATTTTAGGACGGTTTTCCAAAAACCGTATGGGAAAACCCTCTAAAAATTCTCAATTTTTTTAATTTTTTTAAAAAGACATTCTAAGACGATTCCAAGACAAAAGTGTCTTAAAAAATGTACCTTTCTAAGATGATTTTTGTCCAAAAATCATGTTAGAATTATTTATTTGCTTTTTTAAAAAAAAACTAATTCTAAGAGAGTTTATTATTAAATCATCGTAAAAATGACATCCTATGAAAATGGTCACAAAGTCATCATAAAAAAATTGATTTTTCACGACGCTAACTTTAAAAATGATTCATAATCGTCTTTAAATGCCTTCCAAAACTGTCTTTGAAAGACATTTTTAGTAGTGAGATCAAAGGGAACAATTACTTTACTTGGTGTATTTTACAAATGTAAAAGAATCAACAGATTACTTGTTTTCCTCTTATAATTCTTCATATAGTGTTTGGTAAAGGTGCTAATTGTGATTGTGTATATACACTACTTTACCGCACAAATGCAAAGTTTTTTTTTTTTTTTTTTTGTCTACGGGTGACAACTAGAAGAAATGACAAAGAGCGTTAGATATTTGTTTGGCTTTGTGTAATTTAGTCAATATGGTAGCATAGAAACCAATTTTTTTTCAACTCTGTTGAGTTGATTATAAGATGAGATGGTGGAAATGATGAAGGTTAAAAGTTGGCTACATATTAAAGCTAGAGTACTAGAATATATATAAACATAGGTCATTCTATGAGTGCTGATCAAATTCACTGTTAAGCTTATCTTTTATGTTTTTTTTTTTTTTACTACACAATAATGTAATGGGTAGGGTATAGGGGTTTACATTGATTGTACTCATCGAATAAATTGTTTGCCTTATCTATGTTTTTTCCTCATAATTATATAGTTATAGTTTACCGATTAGATCAATAAAAGTCAAGGTAAATTCATGTAATTTATAATTGGATTACTTCATCTTAATAGTTTCTGTAAGTTACACCATTTATTCATTTTCAATTATATAATTTTATTTTAAAACTCATCATTGGATTAAAAAAATTACACTGATTAATTTTTTTAAGAAAAATATACATCCTTATTGTTGTTCTTTGTTTTTTCATACAAAATTTGACACAAAAAAATTAAATTAAAGTATATTATAAGCTTATAATATTTTATATTAATTATGCATATATTTATTTTCTAATTATTCATATTCTTTCAACATTATAGAGAGTAATATCCCAAAAAATGCTATGCCTTTAGGTTTATATACGAAGAACCTTATTATTAGTTATATTTATGTCAAAACATATTCAAGGTACATATTATGTTGATCAATGTTTTATTTTTCTATTAAATTTTATACTATTTTTTTACTATTTTATAAAAATGGAAAATAAAAAATATACATTTAATATTTTAAAATACAAAAATACTTTAATAGTAGTACCTTTTATTTAGTAAATATAAAATTAATTGAAAAATTAAGAGTATTCTCCTAATTTTATGATATACTATATGGGAGGCGAAATGCTTCATGCCTAGTTGTTGGATCCTATCAAAGATTTGACCAATTTATGATGTGTGCGTTATATGGCTGTGGGCATGTTAATAGTTGAAATCCTAGCTATAATTAAATATCATTAATGCATCTGTATCTCGTCGCAATCCAACATTAATAAACAAGAAACTAATTAATTGGCCTCTTGGTGTACCAAATTAGTTAAATGAATCGGTCAATCCAAAGGAAAGGACAAGAATTCTAAATGATCCCTTCCTTTTTTAGTATTTTTCTTCTTGAAAGAAATATTAATTACAGAAATATAATAAATATAGATTTTTTTATCAAATTTTTCTTTAAGATTGTATTAAAAATTCACGAATTATGTCAGTAACGGATTTTTATAAAAAAAATATATAATTTTTTTATTTAATATCTTTAATGTTTTTTTAAGAGTCATGGTAAGGGTTAAAAAATTTATGAGTTTAATTTATAAATATTAATAATGTAAAAATATTTTACAGTGTGAATAATTAAAAAACTATGGTAGTGTTACTTCTAAAGTAGTCTTCATAAAAGAAAATAAATTTGTCATACTGTATTGTTTTGACATTCAAAAACAATGATAGTATTACTTCTAACGTAGTCTTTATGAAATAAAATAAATTTATCATATATATATATATATATAATTTTTAATTAAATGATAGTATAAAAATATTTATATTTTCGATCCATAGAGTATTTATTTTCACATTTTTTATTTATTAAAAAACCACATTAGAAACAATGAAAATTATGGTAAAAGATAATAACTGATTTTAAAATCACCCTTTGGAATGTATAGAAACTTATTTTCTCAGTTTCAAATTATATAATGTTTTAGAGAAAAAAATTATTTCAAAATAAATTTAGTTTTACAAAATTAATGTTTCATAAAATATTTTTTTGAAGATTAATTTTAATCAATACTTAGTAAGATTAGTGTATAGTAAAAATAAATAAGTAATTAATTAGAAAGATAAACGAAATATATTAAAAAATTATTTAATATTTTTTTAAAAAATCAACAAATAATTACATTCTTTAATTCACATGTCAGAACCTTAATATTATATATGTAACACAGAAAGTATGATAGAAACAGATATATATTAATAATACTAATATTTTGTAATTAATAAAGGGATATTTTTTAAGTTTTTGATTAGCCAATGTTAATTACTTAGCATTGATACTTTTTCTTAGTATGTTATAGAATAATGATTTAATAAGAACCAAGTAGAGGCAGGTGCATGGTAGAGGATGAAAGATGGGGAACATATACAAGGAAGAGAAGATGTGTATTTGAGTTTTGACCTATTGAGTTTTGACCTAGTGCATCGTCTACAGTGCTGTAGGTTGAATGGCTAACCAAGGCGTGTGGGCATGAATGAATGAAATGTGCTCTCTAGAGAGTGTGTAGAGACTGAGAGTGAGAGAGAATGCATGGTGTGAGAGAGAGAGAGAGAGTAACACCACACCAACACCAAACACAAACAGCACGAGTGGCCTTTCCGTGCGCTTAGGGGCCCAATAATATGCCACATTACTGCTTCTTGTATTGTCATTTCTCATTTTCTTATTGCACTCTGCAGCTTCTGAGAGAAAGAGACAACTTCTGAGGGAGTGTCTCTGTCATCTCCATCTTGTCTCTCACACTATATAACAAGTTAATGCACGTACTCACAACGATTTCATCATATGTAAAATTAATTAATTAAGTGAGCCATTTAGATATTTCAATGCGTGCTGATGAGGTGAAATCTTGGTGGTAAAAACTTTCATCCTCAGTATGAAAGCATGATATGATAAGGTCTAAGTAATATGACACATTTGAATCTAATTAAGTTTCACAATTGAATTTGAACCTGATAATAAATGTGTGTACAAAAAATTATAGTAATTAAGAGGAGTAGACACATAAGAATTTGAGTTTCAACATGCTTAATGCTTAATTACTTTGATATCCACTTGTCTTATATTGAGCGTTAGATAAAGTTATATATATAATATATGCTCACTTAATTAACAATATCTAATAAAGTCATTAAAATATTGTATCAACTAATCTTGTCATTTTTTCAAGTATGTTATTAGAACGGAATATTTATTGATTTTGTTATGATTTATCTTTATTAGAAAACTTAGTTAATCATTTTTAATGGGTTTCTTTTTTTTCAATTATATTTTTTTTAATCACAAAACTCAAATTTAAAATATTATTTAAAAAGGACTAAGTTCATAATATCATTTGGACCAATAACTTATTGATACTTCTTGTTATATTTATCATCTATAAAAAAAACTTATATTGTCATATCTAATATAACTTGGGAATATGTATTCGTCATATTCAGATTATGTTAAAATAAAGTAATTCAAATTGAATAAATTAAATTTATTCATATTGATTTAGAAAATAATCCACTTTAATTTATGTTAAACCTTAATTACTTCTATCTAATGTGTTCCATTTTAGGCAATACACACTAAGTTTATTGAAGAAAACTTGAAAACTTGAATTTAATTTTTGTCAAACATATTATTATTAAGAAGAAATGAAATTTTTTAAATGTTTTTAAACTCCAGACCAAATATTAGGTTTATATTCGAGCCAACGGGTTAAAGCTAGCTTATAAGGATATTTTGGTATTCCACCAAAGAGAAACAAAAAAACTAATTATAATAGTTACAAAAAAATCTTCAATTACCACTAGTTGATTATCATTAATTCATGTTTTTTCAACTCAACTTGAACTTTAATAAAGTTGATCAACTTTACACTACAAGAAAAGTGTTGTTTAGCATTGACCAAAAGTCGACTCTGAATCACAAAAACCAATATTTAAGATTTTTCAAATTTGATTTGACTCCAATATTAGTGCTAACTATTTGGGTTAGGAAATTTGTTAATGGTAAACTTTTAACCTAACAAAGACATGTACAAAAATAGTTTATTGAAACTAGTGAGATATTTGAAATGCCTATTGAATTAATTTCGGAATTTAGTCAATTAGAATGAGAAGGAACAAACTGAGATATTTTTGTACTGACATGGTTGCTTAATTGACGTAAGAAAATAGTTCAAGAAAAAAGAAATAAAACAAGCTAGAACTTATTGTAGAGTTTAGATTGATTCAAATATTTGCCAAAAGGGTAGACCATACTCCATGGATGAAGCATTTCATGAGAAATGAGAGTCATCTGGAGCATGAGGGGTTCTTGTCGCATGGTTGCGTCAAGGTTTGTTTTCTCTCCGATCTAGACCACACAAAGCCATTTTGAAAAATGTTTTCTCTATTGCCATACATCTACCTAGAGTGACTAAAACTAATAGTTCTTCCACCTACTGCATTAGCATACATTCATAGGGATTTGTGTTTACCAATGAATTTTAAAAAATGATTGATTAAGTTTTTACTCTCTTAACATTTTCATATTATAATTTTTAGTCTCTTAATTTTTTTTTCAACTTTTAGTTTCCCATTATCCTTAGTCTTTTTTAATTTTTTCTGTCTATTTTTAGTTCCTCATTTATTTTTATTATTTAAAATTAATCTCAAATATAAAATAAATAAGGGACAAAAAATTGATAAAATAATAATTAATTTTAAGCAATAAAAATAAACGAGAAATTAAAAAAATAGGCAAAAACTTTTAGAAGGAATAAAATTTCTGATAGAAAATTAATGAAGAACTAAAAGGTGTAAAAAAAATTAAAGGACTAAAGATTAAAATAAAAAATTGAGAGGTTAAAAACTTAATTAATCTATGTTAAAATTAGAATTAGCACAAGGTTGATTAATTTATTTTTTTCTTCATTTTCTTCGACAAGGACTAGGTCTCGCGGAACTTTTATTTTCAAAAGTGACAATTATGAAATGATGACGCATAAGGTGATTAAGTTGGAGCAGAGTATTTGAGTTGGATGGATAGTTTGAGTGGTGACATGCATTTATCCACACTCTTCTTTATTTTTTTGGTATATAATAACGACAAAGATTTTATGCACTCACACCTTCATCATTAGACCAACTCTAATCGGTAAAAGCAATTATATTGTCAATAAATTCTAATTAATTTTTATTTATTTTAAATTTACTTAAAAATATAAAAGAACAAAATATAAAGGTAAGAAGTGATATATTTTAGTTTGAATGACATTTTGTTGGCTTTAACTTCTTGGCAAGCTACCTATTCCTATTCATATAAGTAGTAATAAATGATAAGACCGAGTGTCAAGTCTACAAGAACTTTGTTTCTATTCGAAGTTTGTATATATCAAATTTTAAGTAATGGAATGAAAAAAAATTGATATACTTTAACATAAAAGTGCAAAAATGCAAAGTTCAAGAGTAACAAAAACATGAAAAAGAGAATAAAGTTCAAAGAGACAAAAAAAAAACACTATAGGGTAAAAATGACAACTTGGTATAGATTTTGTAAAAGTGTTGAGTGTTTGGCCTACCAAATATACTCTTGATGTAATGTTAATAATTTTTTACCAAGCTATTCCAACTATTACTTTCACCAATTAATCTATTCTAACCATGATCCCTTGTGTGAAAGAACCAAAGTCACTTGATTTCACTCCTAATACCTTAGGAACCAAGTAACTTGCTTTAAGAGAAAAGATGCATGAATAAGACTAACCAACATCATTCCATGTAGATATGGGTTACTTAGAAGTTTCTTCAAGTTATTATTATAAAAATATTTCCAATGATAAAAAAACACTATAACATACATGTATATGGGTGATCAAACCATAAAGAAAGTAATAAATATAAAAATGAAACAATAATATTGAAATAACATTAAATGTATATTAGAGATCATTAGATTACATAGTTTTTTATATTCAGGCCCAACAATGGATAAGTTAATCTCTCATGTCCATAAAAGACCCAAAATAAGAAGAAACAAAAAAAATGGAGAACATGGAAGAAGAAAAACTCCTAGAGTGGTTTTAGACTTCAAAAACAAATGCCCTAGACGATCTCCCTTTGTCCAATGGAACAATGCCCATTTTAACCTCCTAAAAAAGTTGCATTGTCGTATTTTTTTTTAAAAAAAAAAACCTGGTGTGCTAAACTTGCATGTGCGTGCTGAACGATATACATAATAAGTTAACTTAAATGACAGTGCGCTAAGTCTGCATGTGTGCTTAGACTTGAATACCCACCATAGGCTTGACATATATCCCTCCAGCTAGGCTTTTTACGTTGAGAGCGTGCCTAAACGAGCTACTTCAGTCCTACAACATCTTCTAGTCCTGTATTGTGGTACTAAAATTCTACAAAACAAAGTTAAAACTATAAAATTCTCTAACATTAACTTTCTTAAGCTAAAAATTCAAAAGAGCCGTAATTCTTATGTTTTTTTTATCAAATGAAACATAAAAAGAGAAATAAAAAAGATAATTACTATGTAATTAAGTGAAAAAACTATGTATATATAACAATTATCACTTATCCGTATGCTAGCATTACTGTATTTTGAGTTTATAATTGAAAAACTTGTAAAATATTTCTGACAAATAATGTCAAATGAACATTTATAAAAAAAATCATTATTTCTATTAAAAATTCTAATAAAGAAGATTGAACATATATATATATATATATATATATATATATATATATATATATATATATATATATATAAATTCTTTTAGTACTTGGTGCACGCATGGAGGGGATCTAACGAAGTTCAGATGTGCATGCAAAGGTAGTTAAATATGATTGTAGCTTAATTTGGCATATACAATTAGGGAATAGACTTTTAGATTTTAACACAAGGTGAATTGAGGCCCTAGTTTAGTATCAATGTCTGCTATGCTACTAGCTAGGATCTATGAGGAAATCTGCAATATTTTTTTTTAATGACCCGACTTTCCTTTTCGAAGGCTAAACTTTTTTTTTATTTTCTTAATTAATTTCAGTACGTTGTGAATTTGTGGAAAATATGTTTCAATTTATAATTGTGAGTTTGATAATTCTGCTGACTTGTATTAGATAACTGCGCAAGTTGTATGCGTGCATTTAAATATATTTTTCTATGCTCTAATACGTGTTTTTTTTTACAACAATGCTAATACGTGTTAATAACGTTCAGTTAAAAAAAATGTTGATAACGTGTTTTATTTTACCCACCTTTGGCTTTTTTTCCCCCTCACCCCACCCCACCCGTCTTGGCATATTTCTTTCTGATGATTTCTCATCCGGAGTGGTTAGAGTAACTTGTATGATTAGTCATAGACTCATAGCTATTGGAGCATTGAATCACTTAGTCAAGACTCTATTTTGCTTTCCAAAAAAAAAAAAAACTTAGTCAAGACTCAAGTGGTTTTGATTCTAATTTTTTAGATAATTAAGTCTTCATTTTTAAAGTCAAGTAAACTCATCATTCTCTTTCTTAATTTTCTTTCATGTAAATCCTTTTTTTTTTAGTTTTTAATCACAGTTTTAACAAATTCAATCAATTATTTTTAAAAAAATTACTCGAAACTCGTTAACCAGTAACCACAATGTCAAATTTCACTCCAAATTAATAAATTTTTTAAAATTTTCTCTTTAAAACACTAGTCGTTCACATTTCATTAAATTTTTACTAATTTTTTATTTCTAAACTTTTAAAATACTTATGTTTCGGGCCATATTTTGCCTTTGTGTAACCGTTATGGGCTTGGCACCACCTAATTAACCACCTTAATTCATTAAATTAATATTCTCGACCATGAATAAGACTATAGTGAAAGAACTTATTTTGAGTTTCTGAAACATTTTTTATAGGTCTCATGATGTTACATAAGATGTAAGGATCTTTTTTCTTGAGTGATAGAATCTAATTTGGATTCTTGAATTTTACTTACACAGAAGAAAAAAAATCAATATTTTTTGAAAAAAAATGAGAAGTTCTTTAGAGTTTTTCTCTTAGAATTCAACATCTAGCATGAAGAACTTTTGAACAAATATAGTGATAGATTTGGTGGACAAAGATTATTGAGCTTAATAACCCAATTCAATAACCCCTATTAAAGATGCTTTAAGCTCCCACCTCAAAATTGTTATCACAAAGCATTTGACTTACCCAAGATGGCATTAATACCCCAACGACTTTGAACCTTGCCACATCAATCATGTGCTTGAGTAACTAACTCATTACGTGAAGATATAAGGTTAATTGGATGGTTAAAAAGAAAGAAAATAAGAAAAAGGTCATAGATCCGATTCTTCTTGTTAACAAAAATTAACAATTAACATTTGTCGATAAAAAAACTAGATGTGTCAACCACATGCCTAGTAATTGAATAACTAACCTCTCTACCAGATACCAACGCTATCTTTAAGGTGTTTTTCCTAAATAGGTATTTATTTATTGGATTAAATATGTTTATCATACCTAAAAAAATAGATTATTTTCAATTTATTACCTAAAATTCACTTTAGTTCATCTATGTACTTGACATATTTTTATGTTTTACTATAGTACTTGTCAGTAGTCTCATCTTGTTAAGTGATGACATAACAGATGGAGTGTCACGTCATCAACGCCTAATCACTTTCACGTCAGTAAATTCTTCCGATTCCTCCCCTTCTCCTTCCTTGTCTCCCTCTCTCCTTCTCTCTCTTCTCACCCTCTTCCTTTGCTGATGCCAAGAGTCGCCGCAACCATCGCTCCGCGAGCCTATTTTTCGCACTCTCCTTCACCACGTTGTCTTTGCTGCGTTCTCCATGAAATCCTTTTGCAACGAGATTCTCATCCTCTCCTCCATTAACCTCGTGAAGCTCCACGGATACTACAGGGACCCAACCTTCTTACCCCAAGGCATCATTGATGGTGTCATCATCTGGTGGGAGGACAAAGGTGAGGCCACTGCCTATGGAGGAGGGGTTGAGGAAGAGCATGCAACGAAGGAGGCCGAGGAAGAGCACCATGACAATGTTTGCGATCTCCTCAGTTCGTGAGGTGTCGATGTGGACAATGTAGAGGCCTAGGTCAATGCAAGGGCAAAGTCGGCAAACCCAAGATAGAGGATGAAGTGGTAGGAGCAGAGGCAACGCAGGGGAGGTAGGCGAGGGAGTGGAGGAGCACGACAACGGTAGACTCGATCTTGCTGCCGAAGAGACGACTGAGGGATTCGAATTCAAGGGAACAATCCTCAACGCAATTTAGGGTGCAACGAGGGAGGCTCAGTTGATGAGGATTTTTTTAAATAAATTAAATAATAATATGACTTTAATTTAGGTACGTGTCAGTGAATAGGTTTGATGACATGACACTCTGTCTGTCACGTTATCATTTAATAAAATGTGACTAACAACGAGTATTATACTAAAACAAAAAAAATGTCAAGTACCTAAATAAGCAAAAGTGGATTTTAGATAGTAAATTGAAAATAACATATTTTCAAAATATGATAAATATATTTAAACGTTATTTATTTACTTATTTTCATACTCTCATCTCAAAATCCTTAAAAGTGTACATTGCAATTTGTCCTAACGAGACTCTTGTTGTGTTCCACACTTCCACCTTTATTCTCAGCTTAAAGCCTCTTCGCTACCACTTACAAAGAACCTACGATCCCTCCACCGAACAATTTCATGTCCGGAATTTAATTAGTGTAAATCCCAAATAATTGGATAGAAAGTAAAACAAAAATTGAGAGTCTTTAATTAAAAAAAATTGACAATGAACCATATATATTTACCTAACTTGAAAAATAGAAAAACCTAAATAGTTAAAGAAATAAGAAACAAAAATCACACATTATACAAATAAAAAAACTAGTACAATTAAGTTAAATTTTTATTAGTGACTTACTGACAGAAAAATATTTATTTTTCCTTCATTGAGTAATTTTATATGCATAATTGTGAATTTAGTTCATATTAGAAGTGATAATTAGGTAAATTCCATATCAAACTTAGACTTTAAAATTTAAATTTTAATATTACAGGTAAAGTTTGCTCAAAATCATAATCATCTAACCCAGAATCAATGTTAGTGTTAAAAAATTTACACTATCAAACATTAAAAATCATTGTTGACATACCTTTTTTGTTTGGTGAATACATAACTTTTAATATAATTAAAATCAGTTTATCAATTATTAAATGATAGTGTAAAAATTTTCTGCGCTGGACATCGATCAATACATATACAATTTACTCTTATTATTATAAGTAAACTTACTGGGTTTAAAGTAACATAGTTAGATTATAATAACGGTTTTAAAAAGATTACACTGTCTAGCTAATTTAATTTCAAGATGCTAGCTTATATCCTCAAATTAAAAAAAAATGGTTCTATTCATATACAAGCAGGTTTAATAGTTAAAAACATACCAACAAAACCAGCTGACGCATAGTATATATTAAATTTTGCATATTGCATAGCTAGCTAGTGATTCAAAGGAGCCTGATTGAATTGACACAAGTATATATATTACTTTTTTTTAGATCAAATTAACTTTAATGATTAGGCAAAGAAGAAGCAACCCAACAACATACATATATAATTGTAACTGAAATACTAACTGACAGTAAACTCAAAAATATAAAAACAAAAATTCTGACCGTTAAGTCTCTAGAAGACTTAATAAATTGTCAATCTTTAATTAAAATATAATGAACACACAAGATATACAAAATGTTATAGAAACACATCAATAACTTTCAAAACTCTAAGGACAGCAACCATGCATGCATGACCCTTGATGCCATTCTAACCACATCTGACAACATTAATCATGAGTTCATCAATTTTGAGAGCTATTTCAACTCCTTTAATTAAACATGGAAAGATAAGAAGATGATGAGAAGAACAATAATATAAAAATTGGGGAGCTAGCTTAGACAATTGGTTGATGAAGAATATAATTTTATTTGAAGGGTCACTCCCGGAAGTACCGGTCCGTCTTCTTCTCCCTCTTCACGTTACTTTCGTCCTTCTCATCACATTATATCAATCTCTCTCTTCTATATAAGATGTGGACAAGTTGAAAAGAACCTTACCATTAGAATAATAAAGTGTGATAATACACCAACCCACCTCAAGAAACAAACAAGCAAAATATAATTATAAAACTAAGCGGCTAGATTAAAATAATAACCCAACAAAAAGCATCGCCTTCAATCTTGCAGTCAACGATTCCTTCACCAACTCACTTCCTAGGTTCAAAACTCCAAGTTTCTTCTTGATCACCATTCACCAATATACATACTCTTGTCTCACCAAGTTCATTTCTAACCATCAATAGGTTAATCATGCTCCTCTTAGACGTTGTTTCAATAATTTTCTCTATAATCATTTATAAAAGATAAAATAAGAAACAAAAATGAAATTAATTAATTTCTTCTATAAGTTAATTAAAAAAAGATTATGCTATAAATGATAGATTATAGTGTCAGCATAGTTGGAATTCTATTCTCTATCGTGATATCTTTGCATACCTTTTTTTTTTTAAAAAAAGTTTATGCATTAATTAAAATCTTCTAAAAATACTAATTTTAACTTTTACTAAAGCTAATATTAATTTATGGGACAAATTTATTTTATTTTTAATATAAATACTTAGAGAAACTTATTCTCATATACTCACCACTTATCTCAAAAAGACAAATTAATCAAAGAATATAGAAGTGCACTATTCTTTTATTTGTCCTGTACTAGATTTTAGCTGTCATATCACATAGATGATCATTGCATTATAGGGACGTTAGTATGGAACTTTAGTGATCAGTTTAGTTAGTAAAACATACTTATAGTGTGTTTCAGTAAATGTTTACAAACTCGATTCTAAATAGTCTTGATTATTTAAAATTAAGTTTGATTATAAATATGTTGAGTTTGAAGTTATTTATATTTGAAAACTTAAAAACAAATTTGTTAAAACTTGATATAAAATTCCCATCTGAACATTTTTTTTACTACTCAAATCTTAAGATACACTTCTTCCAACACAATGCTGGATTGTGTGTAAAGAAAACTAAGACAACTTGGCAGTTTGTGTGATCTGTTGTTGTTTAGTCTCTCTGACTATATAGAAATGGTATCAATTTTTAGAAATGAAGTACCTTACGGTAAATATATTTTTTATTTAATAAAATTCAGGTCTTAATCATGATTAAATGCAAAGATGAAAGGTTTTAAGTTCTTTCTAGAGTGGCCATCAAATCCTTTTATGTGCTTGAAGAGCTTAGAGTTAGCAGGTTTATATCTTTCTTTGGCTAATAAATAAACAATTAAACATGATTATCTATCTCTTAAAAAATTCCATTTGCTACTTCATTCCAAAATCAAATTTAAGGAGAGTATGGTTGATCTCTCAAGCATGGTATTTAAGGATTTGCTTTGGTCAATTCACACAGTTACGGAACTTGATTGATTAGGATAATTAGGTAAAGGCTGACGAATAGAATTACCAATTACTTTTGTGCCTTGTATATATGACTAATTAAGAAATAACTATATTATATTTCTAAGTTTGTAACAGATGACACATAAACTATTTTAACTAGTTCAGCAGCGCTGGCAAACCTTTAATATGTGTACGTGGACCACTAATTAAGGTCATGTATACATATATTAATATAATAATGATGAAAGGAAAAGAACTTACCATCTTGCATGCATTTATAGGTATGATGATGTGATAGGCATTTCATTAGTTTTGGGTGTCTCTTTTTTTTTTTTAATTTGATTCATGTTTAGGGAAATTATATTAATAATATATCATTTTCACAAAGTTTATTCTTCTTTTTACTAAGAATTCCACTACATAAGCTAGTTGTTAACCATTCCCCAGCTTTTATACATAGGCTTCTTCACCAATGAAGCAGTTTAATTAAAGATAGAGATACACAAATTCCCAGCAGCATATTACAACATCTTCCATATGCAAAGATCATAGAAAATGGCTCATATATAATATAATCCATATATATATATATATATATATATATATATATATATATATATATATATATATATATATATATGTGACCAAAAAGCTGAACTGAAATTTAACTATAGCTTTCTTTTCATTTTCTCTAATATTGTTGAATGCAGCTATATTTCTTCTGGTGTAAGCATCAATTTTGTTACTTTAGCTTCAGCGATTGACCCCAAGTCAAGGGTTCCAAACTCTATCACATGCAAAACGAATTCAAATAACGTTTGGTTCACCCTTTTGCCTTAAAATATAAATCATGTGTGTATATGTGTGTTTCGAATTTTGTGAATGACATTTAGGTCTCGAGAAAGACATGACCATCCCTTTAGGAAAGAAAAGAAAAGGAAATTAAAATTAATGAGCAAGTCCTTTGAAGAAAAAAAAACCTGTTGAAACATCATGGTACCAGTGCAACAACAGCAATATAAACTATGTTTATCTTAATCAACTTTTAAAAAAAAAATTAAACAAATGGAACCCACTATGTAGTCTTGATTAAACAATTGTTAGTAAAGTTAATCCATAGGGTATGGACCACTTCCAAAGAAGAAAAAAAGAAATTAACTGTCAATTCCATGTGAAGGGCACCTATTGCATCGAAGCTAGCACGATGGTGCATGTTCTCACTCTTTTACAAGCCGCTTTTCACTCAAAGCTGGTTGAGATTGTTGCACACACATCTCTTGTCTTCCATGGAAAGCCAATCCAAAGCTTTCAAACTTATGTTAATTAATTAATTCAAATGCCCATTAGCACCCCCCATTATTTTAAGGGCTAAACAACCGACCAAACTGAAGCGTTCATGTGACGGATTATGATAGATTTGGAATCTTTCTTGTCATCATGCACCTGCTTAGCTAGTTTAACCTCTTTCCATATGGAATTCTACAAACGATTGGTGGCATAATGTCAACGATTTTGCTTCCATTTGATTGGTGGGTGCATGGTCCGTGGTGCCGATCTTAAATTGTTCCCATTATGTACTCTGAATTATTATTTCTTATTTAAACTACAAGTATATATATCTTCTATCGGAACCAATCATAATCGAGTTAAATAAAATTATTATGTGTAGTAAAAATTCTCCTTTAACACAGTTATATATCTAAAATTTGAACTCAAACTTATGATTAAGTTGGTCCATCATGTGCTTGGTACTTCTTGGTTTGTCATATGTACTTTGAATTTGAATACATTGAATTCTTCAGGACTAAGGCCACATTTAATGTCGGGTCAACATTATTAATGAGCCTTGCGGTTTAAAATCTTATCCTCATTCAAGATTTAAATTAGAGAAGGACAAAATTTAGACTATAATTGTCTTTAGTGTTGTTCTTGCATCAGAATTGAAATTTCAGATGGTAATCCGCGTAATAAAAAATTTCATTAAATATCAATACAGATTATGTACTGAGAAAAGACTTCAACTCTAATTGAAGAACTGCGTCAAAACCACATGTAGACTTACATCTAATTTTTTTCTAGAAAAAACAAAACTTATGGAATCCTTGAAAATTTAAGGAGTTTGATACTGTTACTGAGAAACTTCAATTCATCCCCCTATCTCTTCTTTGGTATGCCTAAACTCATTCTATTATTGTTCCAAAAAATAATTTTAAAATCAAAATCCTAATATTTCTGAGTAACATATAATAACATTGTTTAAGCTAAGTTGGCCTTCAAGAATTTTAAGGCCAATTATGATGCCATGTCTACTACTAATTTATAATATAGTAGAAATATGAATTAAATGGTGATATACTAATAGTATCAAATAATTTTTTATTATCAACTAATCACAAATTATTATTAATATGATTTTTAAGATAATTATTATAAAAGTCAAGAAAGTTGAATGATACCATAAATCTTTTTCTCCGTATAATCAATACTTTTTCATCCGTTTTTAATGTAAAGATTTTTAAGTTATGCACTATTTTTTTATATATAAGGACTATTTTTTATTGAAAGCAATCTTGTTCAAATTGAACTAGATAAAATTACATTCAACAACAAAATTATTCTAGATATGACTTTTAAATCATTGCGGCAAAAGTTAATAATTTATAATTAAATAACAATACCGTTGAACTGTTAGTCTTCTTATTAGATTATAAAAAAAGTTAATGATCTTTTAGGTGTAAGTAATTTTCATGGTAACGGGTCCGCAGAAAATTTACCAAATGGACATATATGAGATATGTATATTAATAAACCTATTGTGAAATCCATAATTCATCGGACAAAACGAAAAAAAAAAAAACACTCCGTACTATTAATATATTATCCATGTATTGTAGTTTAGAAAAAGGGGTGGTAGTAAAAAATATGTTATTCATTTGGAGATGAATTTTTATATTTAGATTGTATTCTTATTTATATATAAATTATTAATATAGGCTGATACGCCTAGGAGAAAAAAAGGAAATAGTAGCAAGCTTAAAGAATTTAGTTCCAACATATTTGGAAGTGCATGCAATTATAGTACTTAGAAACTTCTGTGGCAAATTTTAAAAGTTTACTAGTAATAAAATTGAACTTTGTTGGAGCTTAGGGAACTTACATTAATAAACGCTATTATAATAAAAGAACGCTGCTATGACACATTGGTGTTTGATATCTATAAGAAAAGGAATTGTCTTTAAACAAATACACTTCGAAAGAATGATTACTTACTTAGAAACATGACTCGGCAGGGTTCTTTAATACATCCTAGTTTAAGTTATCAATGAAAAGTGTTTTTATTTTTATTCAATAATTCGTTTTCACCATTAAAATTTCTAATTTGGAAAGGAATGATTGTTGGTAGAACCTAAACAACTCAATAGATTAATGTCTAAGATACTAGTGAAAGTGTCACAAAATCGATCGCGTATCTGCTTTAGGTAATTACTTAAAAAAGATGTCGATTAAGCCACTTGAGATATAAAATCCATCGTTAACAGGGTATGTTTATTTGGTTTCATTTTTTATTCTTTAATTTAATTAGTAACTGATAGATTGGAAGAAAGATATAGTCCTTTAGTTTTATATATCATTCTTGTCCTTCGCTGTCCAATCAAAGCAACTTAAATAAGTAAAATTAAGGATTTGATTAGTTATTAACATTATCATATTATTATTACTACAAAAATATTATATGAACCAAAACTATTGTCAGGATTGAGATGTATGTACCTGATCATGCAACAATTATTTCATTTATTTATGAACTAATCATATAAAGATTTTTTTCTTGCGCACGATGGATTAGGCTTCTAAACGAAACAGTTTACCCAATTTAGTATGTCAATGAACCGATTAAAAATTCAATATTTAGTATCATGGACATCAACAAAGGTTTTGGTTGTAAGTTTACAGGTTGAGCAAAAGTGCAAGACCTTTTGATAAAATTTTCCAAATGTTCAAACACTCATTCCAAAGTGTCTGGATTAGCTTATATAAACTTATATATAATCTGAATTTTATATAGGGAACTTTTGACCAAAATAAAAATGACTTATTTTCTTCAAATTAATCAAAACTACTAAACAGGCATATAATCTTTCTAGAAAATTATAAAAAAAAAACACTATATTTATCTAACAAGAATTTTCAAAGTAGAAATTTTTAATATGTTTTCAAAATAGGGTACTATTAATAAAATAATTACAATTTATTAAAATATTGAACTTTGAAAAATAAAATAAAATTCAGATTATTAATTCAATTGAAGTGCAAGTGTGCAGCTAGCATCACTCGAGTTTTTGTTTTGGTCGTCCAAACATCTGAAACTGGGCCAACTAAGGCCCAACTAGAGAGGGAAAGGCTCGTAAAGATTGGCCCAACAATACAGATAGGGATTTTCTAGGGGCACCCAACATTTTTGCTGGGACACCCAGCAAAACAGTGAAAGGGCGAATCTGTATGCATTTTACCCTTCACTTTTACACGCTGATCCGTGCCGATCTGTATGCATTTTTTTTTGAATCCGTATGAGTTTCTTTTTTTAATTGTCAATCCGTACTGGGGCATACGGATTGCCAATCCGGGCCCATAGAATTTATTTTATTTTATTTTTCAAAAATTATGATTTAATTTAAAATTAATGGTCCAGGCAGGGATTAAACTTGTGTCTCTTGCGTTATTAATAGAACACTCAAACCAACTGAGCTAATAAACATATTATATTATAAATAAATAGTTTCGCTATATATAATAGACACAAAAATTATATAATGAGCTTTTCACCATATAAAATATATTTTTCAAATATGTTTAAAATTTAGTAATCTTGTACTCTAAAATTCAAAATCAACTATTAATTTTTTTTTTAAAAAAAAGCAATACCCATTAAATCTAATAATCAACTACTAATTGTGTAAATTACACTTGAAAGACACCTAAAATTCTAAAATATATATTGTTTGAAAATAAAGTAATATATTTTTACAAAAAATATCCTTAATTTAGTATCAACTCTTAATTACTAGTTTTTTTTAAAATTATTTAAAAAATTTCTGTAATCCCACAAAAGAAAGGCCTTAACGACCCAGTTTATATACTATTGTGATAGTAAAAAAATTTAAATTATTTTTTATTCATTTACTTTATTTAAAATTTTTGATAATTAAACAAATTTGATATTTAATTGAATGATGTATTTAGATGTTTATTATAATGATTAAAAATTAAATAAACATGATATTTAATTGAATGATGTATTTAAATGTTTTTTATAGCAATTGATAATTAAATAAATTTGATATTTTTTTACATATGTAAATACTTATTAAACCTATGATTTTTATTTATAATTTATGTATGTAAAAAATTAGTTATTAGATAAAAAAATAATCATCACAAAATTTAATATGTAAATTTATACGTACATTAAATATAAATTATAAATTTTAGTGTTATATATAGTGACACTATTTGTTTATAACTTAATGTGTCTATTAGTTCAGTTGATTTGAGTGTTTTATTAATAATGCAAGAGGCACAAGTTCAATCCCTACTTGGACCAATAATTTTAAATTAAATTGTAAATTATATTTTTGAAAGAAAAAAAATCCTATGGGCCACGTATGGATTTATGAGTCATACGGAAGTTGGTGTTGCTAGTTTCCCTGAGTTGATCTGTATGTTTAATTTCAACATACAGCTTGATCTGTATAAACCTTGATCCGTATGGTATACAAATTTTTGAAATTTGTAAAAATTATTTAAAGTTTTAATTCTTTTTAATTATAAATATGTTTGTATGTAAATTTGTAAATAAAAATTATTTGTTTATATGTGTATTTGAAATAATTCGTATGTAGATTGATAAAGGGTTTTTGGTTTTTAATATATATGGTTATGAATTGTAGTATTTATAAAATGGTATGCAGTAAAAGATTACGTTGAGTTTTGTATGATATTATATGTATAGTGCGGTTAGGTGTTGTATGTTTGTCATGTGGAAATTTTTAATTTATTATTAAGATGGACGAAGATCAATGGATATATGATAGTATAATGTATGATATTATATGTATAGTGCGGTTAGGTGTTGTATGTTTGTCATGTGGAAATTTTTAATTTATTGTTAAGATGGACGAAGATCAATGGATGTATGACAGTATAATGTCTGAAGAAGTTGATATGAATGATGAAAATAAATAAGAATGTAGTGTGAATGAACAACATGTTGATTGTTCGGATGGGTTCAATACTTCTCAGGTAATAATCTTTATTATTGTTATTAAATTGATAAAATGAATGTCCCTTTGAAGACTAAAATTGTGTGGGTTGCATTGTAGGTGTTTGCTACCCGAGATGATATTTTGCAATGTGCCCAATCAGTTGCTCATGAAAACGGATTTGTGACGGTGATTATGAAGTCAGACACAAACACTGGTATTAGAGGAAAGACTTCATTTGTGTTAATTGGTTGTAAGAGGAGTGGTCAATATAGGTCTAGGAAGAAAGATTTTGTTAGAAGAGATACTGGGAGTAGGAAATGTGGGTGTCCCTTCAAGCTTCATGGAAAATCAGTGGTTGGAGGGTAAGGTTGGATGGTGAAGTTAATGTGTGGGAGTCATAATCATGAATTGGCCAAGTCATTAGTTGGACATCCATATTCTAGGCAATTGACTATGGATGAAAAGACAATTATTGCTAATATGACAAAGTCAATGGTCAAACCAAGAAACATTCTGCTAACGTTGAAGGAGCACAATGTCAATAGTTGTACAACAATCAAACAAATATACAATGCAAGAAGTGCATATTGTTCTTCCATTAGAGGAAGTGATACTGAAATGCAACATCTAATGAAGCTTCTCAAACGGGATCAATATATTCATTGGCATAGATTAAAGGATGAAGATGTGGTACGTGATATCTTTTGGTGTCACCCTGATGCAGTGAAGTTATACAATGCATGTAATTTGATGTTTTTGATAGATAATACCTACAAAATAAACAGGTACAGACTCCCACTACTTGACTTTGTTGGTGTGACACCAACGGGGATGACATTCTTTGTTGGTTTTGCATATCTGGAGGGTGAACGTGTTAATAATGTGGTATAGGCTTTAGAACAGTTTGAGGTTTTTTTCTAAGACGTGATGTCTTTCCTGGAGTTATTGTGATTGACAGAGACTTAACATTGATGAATGCAGTAAAAATCGTATTCCCTGAGTGTACAAAAACTTGTTGTGTAGGTTTCACATCAACAAGAATGTCAAGGCAAAATACAAATCCCTAATTGGTCAAAAAAATGTTTGGTAGTATGTGATGGATGCCTGGGGAAGTTTGGTTGATTGTCTTTCGGAACATCAGTTCGATAATTGCCTTAAGAAGTTTGAAATTGTTTATTCACCCTAGCCAATGTTTGTTGATTATGTTAACGAAACATGGATAATTCTCCACAAGGAAAAATTTGTTACAGCCTAGACGAATAAGGTGATGCACTTAGGAAACACAACAACAAACAGGTATGAAAATGTTCAAGTTTTTCTATTAGGGTTAATGAATTAATGGATTTTAATAATTGTATTTGTTTTTTGTGCATTTCAAATGTAGGATTGAATTTGCTCATTGGGCTTTAAAAAAAGTATTACATAACAGCCTTGGAGACTTATGTAGTGTTTGGGATGCCATGAACAGCATGATCACGCTGTAACACACTAAAATTAAAGCATCCTTTGAAACAAGTACACATGTGGTTGGACATGTTTTTAAAGTTACCTTATACAAGAGGTTTCTTGGCATGGTTTCAAGGTATCCTTTAAATCAGATTACTGTTGAGTATGAGCGTGTACATTATGCTGGCAAGAATCCTTCTCGTTGTGATTGTGTCATGAGAACTACGCACGATCTTCCTTATGCATGTGAGCTATCTAAATATGTTCTTGGTAGCATCCCACTAGATTCAATCCATATGTTTTGGAGGAGACTAAGTTTTTCAGACCAAGCGTTATTTGAGCCCCAAGTGACCATAAAGGAAGAGATGGAAATCATATCTAAGCGATTTAAGGAACTTGATGTTTGTGGTAAAGTAACTCTAAAGAGTAAACTTCAGGAAATTGCATATCCTAATCAAAACTCTATGTGCCCTCCTCCAGAAAAGGTCAACACTAAAGGTGCATAGAAGAAACCCATGAACAAAAACCAAAGATCAACAAAGTGTGATCCATCTTACTGGAAGTATGTTGATGCTTTATATTTTGTGCAAAATAGTAATTCTTCAGTGAAGTGTAGTGCATCATCTTCTGACCAACCCATTCCAAGAAGGATCATGCTGATGTTCGATCAATTACATTCATTTATACACGATTTCATTGACAACATTGTGGATGTCAAAGCTGATAGTAACTGTGGATATCATGCGATTGCTACTTTATTAGGTATGGGTGAAGATTCTTAGTCCTTGGTGCGCAACCATTTGGTTAAAGAACTTGGCAAATGGTCAGATGACTATATCAAGCTCTTTGGTGGCACAAACAGATTCGAGGAATTAAGGAGGTCCCTACTTGTTGATGGGTTATCCATGTTATGTAATTTATGTTTTGTTTTTTAAGAATTAATTTTAAATAAATGTGATATGTATATTTGTTTGATTCAGGTTACTATGGATAAGTGGATGGATATAACTGAGATGGGATGTATCATTGCATCAAGGTATAATGTAATCCTTGTATCGTTGTCGCTACAACAAAGCATGACGTTCTTTCCTCTTAGAAGTTAACCACCAACAAATTCTTTTGTGCATCGCATAATATATATCGGTCATGGCTATGACAATCATTTTGTTTAGGTTGATTCAAGATAGTCCTATTTTTAAATTTATGCAATCATTTGTATTATAATTACGTAAAATTGTTTGTGCATGTACAATAGGTTTATTTAAAACACTATTGTCCTTTACTGCCTCTAGCATTGTTATGGTCTAGGAATTGTCGTCCTCAAGCAAAGCAGTGGACAACTTCATATATTAGTAGAATGCATCAGTACAGAAACTTGATGATGTTGAAAAGAGACTATGTTGACATAACTGTCTAGCCTCTAATGACTTTGTAATGTCCTACATTAATATATAATTGTTAGGCTGCATATTCACGTAATTGTCAATAGCTTTGTTACGTTAAACTTAATTGTTTAAGGTGTAGAACTTAAGAATTTACTGTGACGTCATTATTAGGGTTACCTAATACATTTAACGGTTACATAATTTAAAATAATTTGTTAACGTTAACCCTAATATTTAGAGGCATAAACATAGACTAAAAATTATAAACCAAAATAAGTTAACATTTACAAAATGTTTGGGAAAACCAAAATGTTGTCAAATACAAGAAAATTATAAACATAGTCTAAATATTAAAATATAAAATGCATGACGTCTATGGCTGATCTGTGCGCCGCCTTTGTCGCGACCTAACATAAACATTGCCCTATGCTGTGACACCCCTAGCGATCCTTAAGCAGTCTTCCATGACCTCGTGTACTTATGTGCCTGCAGTGACTATCCGTAGGTGAGCAAACGCTCCAACCTTTCTGCGATTACTTGGCAAGCCTCCTATGACATTGAAAACAACCGATAAAGTATTACATTATTTCAAAATTAAACTAAATGACATTTAATAGAACATTAATGCAACATTATTTACCGCTGCATGTCTAGGCTACTCCACATCAAAAAGGACATGTGCCGATGCTGCTACTGGTGCCACTAGAACCTTAGGGATATGTGGCTCCACATATGTGTCATCCTACATCACAGGTGGATGTCTAGCCAGATTAGCAGGCTGTGTTGGTGTCATGAATGAATGAGAAATCATGAAGAATCACTGCATGTAATCTGATGCATATTGTCCTGGCATAACACAAATCTGCCCCACTACTGCAAGATAGTAAAAAAAAATGCATCCACTTGTCGTCAAAATCTTCAAATGATAACATTGAACCCGTAGTCTGTGGAGGAAAGGTCTAAACATATCCAAATTGTTGCACCACCTTCTCTGGTCGGTGTCTGACGACAACGGGACCCCATCGTATATGACCTGACAAGCATGAAATCAGATCAAAATCTCGCACTACACGATGGTCACCGTAAGGCATCTAGCAAACATTAGCAATCGTCAGTCCATCTAGACGTTTTCGGTACGTCGATGCTGGTAATGACTTTGAAGAAGCCTTCGTAGCAATCTACCGGCAAACACGTGCTGACATCTCATCATAGTCTGGATTAGTCAAAGACTCAGCAACAAAGGGAAAATGATCATATATCCAACACTAGAAAGATTAGATCAAAATAAAACAAATATCAAATTAACTTATTAAAAACATATTAATAACATTTTAAAAACAATTAAATTACAATAATTGACAATAATTACCTATAATAGGGTGATGTAACCAGCAAGCTGTCGGTTGTCGCTCTTACAAGCATCATTCAAATTATCATACATATGAACTAGGGCGGCAGCTCCCCATGCATAGCTTCCAAGATGACTCAAGTCTCAGAAAACGTCTAAAAAAACAACATGAACATGTGTTGCACTCTTGTTAGAAAAAAGAATGCATCCTAACAAATGCAACAAATAGGCACGAACTGCAACAGTCCAATGTCCGACCTCCCATTTACTCTGATAAATATCTCGTAGTCACGATATGTGTATGTATGCCCCATAACATTGTGTTGTCTCAACTCTAGCTTCCTCTCCAAAGACTTCAAGTAACTCCACCAACATTAAGACCGCTTTGTCGACATGCAGAGTCTCAAAGCTTTGGAATGCGCCTATAATAGAAAGATGAAGCAGAGAGGTCACATCATCTAGGGTGATGGTCACCTCTCCAACAGGAGGATGGAAACTGCTAGTTTTCTTATGCCACCTCTCCACAAAAGCGAATATAAGTTCCCGATCACAAGTGTTCACTGAACATGCGATCAAAGAACTTAATCCTGTGACAGCGACTAGCCCTTGACTTTCAGGAGCAGGCCTCCCAAATTTCTGAACCTTCCTTCCGTGGAAGAATAGCTTCAATTCAGGACGTTCCTGCAAAAAAAATTAAATGATTCGACAACATATAAAAATAATAATTTAAATTATGACAAATTTAAATAATAACAAATACTTAGCAAATAAATTTAATTCAAAATTTTAAATAGCTCTCCATTCCATACGTTGACTGCAACATGGTCGCCATAGCCAGTCAACACGATGGGTCATGCGGCCCACCTAGAAATCCCTCAGCATCATCAACAGCTTCTTCAGCATGTGCATGTAAGTCTTCAGTCATGTCAGGAGCATCCTCTTCGAAGGGTCGGCAAGTGTACCGATCCGCACAAATAGTATATAAAACGGTAAGACCGAGTATCGTATCCACAGGAAATTTGTTTCACCTAGACTATGTATATTCAGTATGTAAACACCTTTTAACTTTGAAATGAAGTAAATATTGACTGGTGAAATAAATTTTCTGCAATATTAAACTACTTAGACTAAAGTAAAATACTCAAAGACATAAAATGTGACAAATATCAAGATAAAAGTGTTGGGGAGTTTCCTACTGAATTTCTCTTGTCGTATAAAAGGGTTTTTCTCTATTTAACGTTATCCTAGTGTTCTTACAACAAGAAAATACTCAAACCATGATTCCTCACATGAATGAGCCTAACTCTCTTAGATTTTGTTCTTGATTCCTCAACAAACTCGTTCTAAAAGAGTTGCACTAAGCATACAATGTAAAATATACTAGATTACTGCATTTTATTCCTAGACACACAGATTTCTAGCTTGCTCTATCAAGTTCTAAGGTTTTAAAGAATTTTCCAACACTAAAAAGCCTAACTAAACACAGAAATGGGTGATCAAGCCACATGCATGTAAAATAAATGTAGATAGGAGCAAAGAACACCAAAAAAGAACATTAAATAGATAGTTAGAACATTACATCAAGAGTTTCAGTAGTTTACTCCCCAACAAAGAAGTTCTAGCCTTCCATTACAAGCAAAGCTTCAAAATCACAAGGAAAGAAAATATTTTTGGTGAAAGAAAATGGAAAAAGATGAAGGAGAATGTCTTCTCCAGCCTCTCAGCCCTTCTTCTCTCTATTTTTCACGTGGTAGATAGCTTGCTAGACTGTGGTTGTGGTGGGTGACCTAGAATGTGGTTGTGGTGATGCCCTTTTGGTTTTCTGTCAATCTCAATGTTTTAAAGGCTCTTGGACTTCTCAGCACACGAAGGCTCGCTCAGCGAGCATGTCTCGCTAAGCGAGAGTAAGTGAAAATCCGCTAAGCGAGCTTGGGCGCGCTAAGCGCGAGAAGAGACAATGTCCTCGCTGGGCGGGCTGGCTGCGCGCTGAGCGTGTAGATCTCTGACTTATCCTTTTCTAGGGTTTCCCATCCGCTAAGTGAGCTGGTTGCCTCGCTAAGTGAATGAAGCTCGCTTAGTCAATCTGCCTCGCTAAGCGAGTTCATCAGCAGCTTTTTGCACCTTCTCTTCTTTGGCCTACAAACTGAGTTGAATTCAACATTAGGTCACAAGAAATGGAGTTTTTACTCTACAAAATCACACAAGAAAGAAAATATATACAATTTCCACAAAAAGAACCATAAATTGGAGGCACATTGTTATTTTCTTGCAAACTTTCAATTCAATAATAACTCATGAATAACATCTAACACATCCTTAGCAATAGGGGCAGTTTCTCGTTGCCTACGTACGGATGTTGTAGGTCTTTGCCGCTGGGGAACATCATCTGAATGATGATGATCCTCTCTTCCCAGGGCTCTACCTATAATCCTGCTTAAGGCACGACCTAACTCTCTAGTTCTAACCATAATCTGCAAATTGACACACATGCATTTTTTGGTTGAATTCAATATTTACTATTAAAATAAACATAAACAACTACAAAATTTATAACTACAAATAATATATGACTATTTTTCATTGAATAATATACGACTATTTTTCATTGAAATAAAATAACACCATTTATAATTATTTCATAACACCATATATGACTACATAATTAAAACACAAAATTCATAAATAAAATAACTACATAATTAAATAATATATGACTATTTTTCATTGAAATAAAATAAACATAAACAACTACAAAATTCATATATTTACTATTAAAATTTATAACTATTTGATAACACCATGCAATCATACGTATTATTTTTGAAAACACAAACAATACATATTTTTAAAACAAAACTAACAAATAAACTACCTATTTAAAAACATTTTTCAAAACATAAATACCTATTTTTAATTTTTTTTATTTGAATTAAAAAAGGTCATACGGATCAAGTTGATCCGTATGCGTTATACGAATCATATAACAGTTACGGATCATGTTGATCCGTACAAACGCACAAAAGGAAAAATGAAAACGCAACCATTAACGAAAACACGAAGCTTACCTCGATGGTGGAATAGTAAAACGGAGCTGCAGGTCCTCAATGCCGACAACGAACCACCCAATGTGCGGCAAACGAACCTCTAAGGAAAGGAAATGGCGCTAGGAGGAGAAGAAGCTCGAACGGCAGTGCAAAAACAACCAAACGGCACAGGGAAGAGGGAGGTACGAAATGCGTGAACAGTGCTAGGTATACAGGTTTTAAATTTTAAGTGAAGGACATTTTCGCCCATTCACTTAAAATGTTGGGTGCACCAGCAATAATGCTGGATGCACCTAGCAACATCCAACAGAAAAGGAGCAATTTGATCCCTAAAACTTGACCCTCTTTTATTACAGAAAGGGTGATCTAGAATATCGAAAGGTAGTGTTAATATTACAGCAAGTAAAACGACAAAAAGAAAAACAGTCTGAAAAGTGAATCTAACAACTAAAACTTAGATAAAGCTTCCTGCACCCTATAAAAATCAAGCAACACTCCCTTTTACATTTCAGTTGGGCTTTCTGAAATATAAATGGGGTGTTACTTGATTTTATAGGTGTATATTGGCAGAAACACCCCTAAAACTCTTACATTTTGAAAGCCTTTTCCAAATTGGCCCATGGCCTGTCACTCATTCCTTTTGGTCCACTAAATATGATCCGTTATTGCAAATGATGTGTTGAGTTGTAGGCCCAATAAAATTAACTCATCAAGAACGAAATAGCTACATCCATATATTGTTCATATATTGAAGAGTAACATTGATCAATATTTTTAAAACGAATTTATCAATTTGAGTAGTGGATAGGTTTAATTGACGTGTTGTAATTAAAAGTTTAAGTAAAGTTAGGAACAACTCAAGCTCGACTTCACTCAATAAGAATTGATTTGACTTAAAATTTGATTTGAATTTAATACGACTTTTTTTTTAAACTCGAACTCTATTTAATTCAAGTTTACGAACCACTCAGTTCACTAGCTCAATTCTATTTAAATTATAATTATTTTTATTTATTTATTTCATTTAAAATAATGAAAAATATGAAACTAATTTAAAATTTAATTTAATAATATAAAATATATTATTCAATATATATTGAGTCAAACTATACATAATTCAAATAAGTTCAACTCACTTATAATACAAAGCTCAGTTTTTAACATGAATTATGAATGTTTAAATAATTTTGATTTATACGAAAGGGATATCAAATAATTTTGTATTAATATAAATTTTTATATATATGAAATGAACTTTGAATCTATATATAGATTTTGAGAAAATGTTATTCAATTGAAAGTTATTAAATGACATAATAATAGGTAAAAATTATACAGGATAGTTTGATCTCACCCTTAACAAAAAAAAAAAAAATACTAACAAGTGAATTCTTCACTTTAAATACCCTAAAATATCTCACCCTTAACAAAAAAAAATACTAACGAGTGAATTCTTCACTTTAAATACCCTAAAATAACGTGATCTATTCATGCTTGCCTAAGCTACAGTACATATAATCTATAAAAGATGATAAGTTTCACCATGAAAAGATTTTTTTTTCCATCAAGAATAAGACCGAAGCTTAAATGATTGGCACAGAGCAGGTGAAAAGAAAATGTGAAACAGAATGCACAATATTTGGACAATATGCATTCACAGATCACATTTCACAAAAGAGAAATAAAGACAGCCCATGATAAAAACTCATGCTCATTTCAATGTCGTGGAGCTATTGAAAGCTCCACAAAAGTTCCACGTTTCCTTGGCATATTGTGAAAAGTGTGGTAACCAATATGACTCGTATGTGCTCTATCAAGGCACAAGGATAGCCTAACAAATTGACATATTCTCTTTTTGAGGAATAGACAAAAGAGTCAAGAGAACAGTGCCCATAACTCTCTTTCTTTGTTAAGATCAAATCATCAGAGTGGGAGAGACAGTCTGATACTACATAAGACAAATTCATCAAATGGCTTCCACTTGATCACAAAAAAAATCCCAAGAAAAAGAGTGCACATGAAACCATGATATGAAATCAGAGACACGTGTTCATTCCTGCTTACTTGTGATGCCACCCTATCATTTTCCTTGCTCAAAAGGGCATTATCTATCTCACCACAGAATGTTTGTTTGAAAAGTCATCTCCTAAACAGTTAATATACAATAATTCTCCTCTAAACTATTCAATCAACTTAATCAGAAGGAAATTGTGTCGCTTAATCTCTCATCTCTTTTTTGACACTCCTATGGAGTACTCGTAAGTGAAGTAAAAGAAAAAAAAAAAAAAAAAAAGAAACTAATGCTTGCATCCCTCGAGTTTAACATAATTATACACCATAACATAATACAATGCATCTTTCCCTTAATGTACACATTTTCTATTCTTTTATATTATCATATGAAATAAGGAGTTCAAAAGGAGGGGGTGAATATCATGCATAACTAAATCTTAAGACATGTTTTTTTTTTATTAATTTAGAATATCCCCTAACTAAAACTAGAGAGACTTGATAATTCATTTTCCTTAAAGTATTGAAATTTATTTTAGGTGTTAGTTTTTTTTTCAATAGATGTTTTTACATATACATAGACTTGATAATCAAACCTTTAATCACAATTATCACATACTTAAATACCATCATTATCCGTCAAATATCACACTGTGCTATCTTAAGATATTGTTTGTGTACAGAAAAAAGAAAGAAAAAACAAAAGAAATTAATAATATTGAAATACAGCAAAAACCCATTTCAAGCTCTAATTAGCAAATCCACTTTGCATCATGGATCGAAATTCTTCAAAATCCACAAACCCATCTCCATTCTTATCAACCCCTTTTATCATACGCTTGCACTCTCTAAGACTACAATTATCACACCCTAGATTGATCAGAACTCTCTGCAGTTCCTTGGCTGAAATCAGGCCATTCTTGTCAGTGTCAAAGATAAGAAAAGCATCCATGAGGTAACCACCATCATGCTCCATGCCACTTCCAAATTTCTCTTCTTTTTCTTCTTCCATGCCATTCATGACAATCATGAACTCATCCAAGTCCACAAACCCATCTCTATTGAAGTCCAACACTTTCACCATGCCTTCAGCTTCCTTGACAGCAGTGCACTTGTTGTATCCAAGGCTTGAGAGCAATTCACTGAGCTCATTGATTGAGATCTTCCCATCCCCATTAGTGTCAATAAGCTTGAAAACTTGATGAAACTGAGTGGAGAGCTTCATGTGAAGGAAAGAAGAGGTTGACAGGTCAGAACTTGAAGAGAATAATTTTATGTTGGATTGTCTTCTCTTGCAGCATGCACCCATCATCTCCTTGATTCTTGGTTTGTTGAGGAAGAATTTGGTCTTCCTATGAAGAAAGGTGAAGCAAGTAGCGAAAGGTTCCAACATAATTAAGGGAGATTGAGAATAAGAACTTTGTTGAGCACGCATGTAGCTTTATCTATGACATACCATTTACCAAGAGGTCTCAATTGAGAAAAGTGTCTGAGTTGTTATAAATTCTCTGGTACCTTGATTTATACAGATAAAAAAAAATCTATGCCATGCACTTTTGTCACCTTGTAAATTGTAATAATTCTCCAAGTTTTGTTCCGATGTGATCTCAACTCTCGAGGCACTTTGCAAATGGGTGAACCCTTTCTGAGGCAAAACCCTGGCTCTTCGTATTATTCTCTTCTCTTTCTTCTTTGTGTCAGCTGATTATGAAATTCAGTTGGTTAAATCATACACAAACAAATAGATAAGGATGTATTTGAAGAGACTGATTCATTTTGGATTTGATTAAGGTCTTAATTGGTGGCTGGTGTAGAAAAGTCATAAAATATCTCCTATACTATGTGCTACCAATTAACTTTCGCTTTCACAGGCCAACAATTATTGTTATCTATATCTTGTGATCTCCGCAGGACTGCATCGATGAAATTGACAAGGCAATTCTCTTTGGTGACTGTGTATTTGGATTTTGTGTGAACAAAAGACAATCCTCCTTTCTGAGGAACTCGTGTTCCATTACCAATCCTTGTAAAGGCCTTTTTATATAATATCCTACCTTGTAACAAGATTGGATAGCATGACACATTAATAATTTTATACTAGCATTTACTTCACGTATTGGACACTTAACTACGTCAAATTTTAATTTCTTTAATTACTTTTTTATCCCTGTAGTTGTAATTAACTTGTACATAAAATTAATTTTAAATTAGTTTAACTTATGGAAGAAACTTATTTCATATTTCCTTATTTTCTACTCCTATAAAGTTTATCCAAACTTTAACTAGTAGACCCTAAGTAAGACTAACCCTTTACAGCCAGAAAAATAAATACCACAGAACAAGAAAATCCCGATAGACTAATCTTTACAGGACATAATGCTGCAAAACTAATTCTTTTAAAAAGAAAATTGAGTAATAGATAAAAATACAACATTGAGCCTCATGGTTATACATATCAATTCTGACCGGAAAAGCTAGCTTCTAAAATACAAAACTTAGGAAGGTGTAGCTATAAGACAAAATCACTACCAACTTTTCATACACTCCGTCATAGTATATTATTGACAAGTAATCCAAGGCAAAGGAGAGAGGAGAAAATTATGAACAAAAAGATTTAAGCAAAAAACAAAAAAAAAAAGAAAATCCTACATCTCAAAATGCAGGGTTAATCTTTTACCCAAATTATCAACATGACTGTAGCAAAACAGGACCAACTGATAAACTAAGCATATCGCTGAGAGCAACCTGGAGATCCTTTGACCCATGTTCACAACGTACCAAGCTGGAGATGAGAGGGAAGAAATGAGACAGGTTCTTCTCAAAAGAAGTATCTCCCAAACTACAAATAGCCTGAATAGTAGCCACAATGAGAGGCGATCGTGCTGCCAATTCTCTCCTCTTCCCAGTGCCTAAGGGAATTGACCAATGTTGCTGTCTACCATGAGAAGATTCAGATTTTTGTCCAAAACCTGCAACTTCAATATAAAACTCCAAAACCTCCTGACAAAGCCGAATGAGATGCAATTCAACCTCATCCGCCTCGTAACTAGGAGGCTTGTCAATGACAAGGTTTTGTAAAAATGTAAGGCAGGTCTGGTACGATTCATTCTCAAGGCGTAACAGTGGAGGGTCTTGCATTTGGGTCACAGAACCAAATTCTTGAAGCTTTGATCGTAATATAGTATTGCCGTTAATCTGGTGCGCGTGTACTGCTACATCGTGCAAAGCATCAAACAGGACTAGCGTGGCTTTTGCTGAAAGGTGAGTTCGATACATGTTATAGATCTCCATCACCGCCTGCAAATTTCAGGAAGAGAGTTTAACATCACTTTTCAACATCACGTGCACCTATTTTGACTGGGAAGCATAAGAGTGAACACCAATGCAAGAATACACGTTGAAATGAGGTGCTGAATAGGAAAAACACGTCTGCTCCCATCAAGGGCATATTTTTACTATTATCCACCATTTGAGTAGTGCTAAAATAATAAGAATCTAACATAACAATAATAATAAAGGATCTTAATCTAGCAGAGTGTTTAACTTTCCGAATAAACTAAATGCCACAGGCGACAGGCCACAGCTACAGTTCTGGGTTCCTTCATAATTTCTTTCTATAGGACATTCTAACATATTTTGGAGGAACAGAATATAAAATTACCTGAATCAATAAAAGCTGAACAGCAGCTCGGCATTTTGCATCAGTTAAATGAGCATAAAGACGACGAATCCTCATGGTTTCTAAATTATCTGGGGAGCCAGACTCGGCAGGATCTCTATCATCTTCAGCTGTTGAAGCATGCTCGTAATTTCTAGTGAAGTTCTCACTTTCAACAAACAAAAATTTAGGAAGTGTTGCATTTGCTGCTTCTTTTACTGAGAAAACCACTTCCAACCACTTTTCATCAGAAAACAGCTCCCCAGCATTACTCATCAAACGAATAAAGGCAGCAATACCAATGCCAGCAAGGCTTTGATGAGGACGCTTTATAAAGCTAACCAGGAGCATCAGCACCTTTCTTAAAAGTGGATTGACAGTGTCATAAAAGTTAACAAAAAGATCTACAACCAACTGGAGAGCCAATGTGCATGTCTCGTAAAGCCAAGCATCTTGATCAAGCTCACCATCAGCCTCTACTTCATTGACCGGTGAACTACTCCCTGAAGGATCAATAGAATGTCGAACATAATCGAATATAGGAAATAGGATAGACTCAAATACTCTTTCCCATAAAGGTAGTGAAAAGAGATGCCCATGGTTACGTAAGGTTTCAAACAGGACTTCCAACGCACTCTTCCTAATCTCAGGTCTTGGGTCGAAGCTAAGCTCAGATAAACCTGCAGAAAGTTGACAAATAAGTACATGTACATTTGCAACACACTAAGCTTCTTAAGACATGGAGCAAGATGGTAGCAAAAGAAACACTAATCATTTGAAAAAGTTAAGAAACATAAATTCACAACTTTTTCCTGAATATTCAATATTCATGTCTAGATAAAGTTTATATAATCTCTTCACCTGCCAATAAAGGAAACCAGAAATAGAGATGATCATCCTTGTCAGTCACCTCTCCATTATCTTTTTTCCCCTCCTTTCTTGTTTGAGGTGAAGATGAAGAAATCTTTCCAGTAACTTCCTTATCCTTATTTCTTGATGATGAGCCAAGGTCTCCTGCAGCTAGTTTTGTAGCACAGAACCGAAGAAAAGCAATGGCATTTAGGCTAATCTCTTTATTGAATCTACTATTGGTGAATGCAATTAGGCAATTCACACAGTCTGTGAAGGTTGTGGTTTCAGTCTCAGTGATGTATGGAAAGTAATCTCGAATAATCTTCTCCATAATTTCAAAAGCCAAGAGTACAATGTTTTTGTGGTCATCATAAGCTGCTGCTGTGAATACCTGAAATCAGGTCTATGAGCAATAAGTAGAGGAGGAGAAAAAAATCCACAAACATTAGCATTAATTGAAGCTCTCTATAGACAATAGGAGTTTATCAGCTCTACCATGAACATACTCTTCCATCCTGATTTGACATTGTTGACACGAGACAGAACCATTTGAGAGACACATCTGATAATTAGTTCTCTAATTTCAACAGCACTACTCTTTCGCATAACAATAACAAAAGGCTTCATAAATTCATTTTGAAAATTATAATTGGCCAGCTCTTCCCGCTCCAGAAATTTCATTGACAACTGACGCAAGGAATCCATTGCAAAAATTGCAATTGAAAGGTTTGTCAAACAGCCAATAGTTACAAAGAAATCAGAGAGAACATGCCAGATGCTTGACCACACAAGCCTGATGCGGTTCATATTATAGTGCCTGTTACATAATAATCGTGTCAGACAATAGGTAGCAGCATATAAACATCAATCAATGATGCAACATAATCATATGCTTGATGCTCTGCCCAAACATTTGTTTTACAAATGAATTACACTTCCCCACCTTGATCCTTGGGCACACTTGTAATGTTCTTCTCTTCAATAAAATTAAGCACTTTATCCCTTGTCTTACCATTTGAACCAAAACTGGGGAGTTAAAAGAAACAGGTGACCTCTTCACATGCCAACATCATGATATTTTACCGGAGTTGAACAGAAAAAAGAGTTCAATTCAACAATTTCCTCAGACTACAAAGAAGTGAGCACGAGAGTTGGGAATTTAGAAAGGGCAAGGGCAATCAACCAAAAAGGAGAAAAACAGTGTGTCAAAATGTTCAATTTATAAACAAGGTAAATATTGTCAAGTGCTATTAAGTGTGCGTCTTTTGTAATAATCCCCAACCAATGAACCCCAAGAACCATGAGGAAAAAGAAAAAGTCAGAGGGAAGGCAAAAAGAGGTAGCTTGTTTGAAGTAGTAGGTGAGTAATACATACGCAATCTCAACCATCTTTGTAAGGCTGAAAACACGTGGATCAGATGGAGACCTCAATTCCTCCATGGAGACCTTGCATAGAGCCTTAACAAAATCTATTATGGCCTCACTGTTCAACTTCTGACTCCGAGTGAATATGCGATTCATTTCAGAGCTTCCAACTTGTTCCAACATATTTAAATTAGAGACTAGATTGTTCACCTGTTCTGATGTGACACCAGAACCATTACTGCCAATTCCAGCACTATCATATGAACCCCGCATCAAAGTAGCAGCTGCATACTGCATCCTCCCAGGTCCCTTCTTCAAAACCGGAAGAATGGTTGATTTTGCTGGCTTTGTTTTTTCTAAATCATTCTGAGGAAAGGAAAAGAATGTGGCATCTGGTGGAGCCCCCTCCCCAAGAAGATGTAGATGCTCAAACCGGGAAACACAAGTCAAGATACGTTCCCAAGCTTCTTGTAAGTAATTTCCATCCTCATCAGCAATAACAACTATTGCCTAGTAATAAACAGATGACACGTTCAGTCATATAATATAATCAACAAAAACTGAATATTGAGTTCAGGTACCAGGAACACATTACCCAATACTTAAAATAGATCCAACAAATAATTACTATCATATGCCTTCAGATATTGTTCCAAGAATCATTTTCAGCAAATGTAGCAAAACTCCACAAAAACACGACATTAATTTTGTAATTATCATATTTGTAGAAGAAGGGAAGTCCAAACTAATTTTGTTTATATTTGTATGCATGTAGCAATGAAAGCACTTGTAGAGAGTATAGCTTTGGATAGGATAAAAACATCCATTAAAGGAAAAAAGTATATGTGAACTTGAAATGATAAAGCATGCCATGGGAATGCAATAATACACAAAAAATGAAGCATTTTGAAAGGAGGCATTAACACTATGAGTAGGAAGTAACATAACACAGAATAAGAATTGCTAATTGATAATCACTTCAGCTTATATGCTGTTCATAAGCCAGGTAGAAGAGAAGTTAAATTATACTAACCTTAATTGCATCGACATTTTTCTGCTTAATATCTGCTGGTGAATGTAGTGAGGTAAACTTTGCTAATGAAGTCACAAAAGCATCTCTATGAGTCTTCATCGACATTACAGAAGTAACGTGAATAGCATAGCGGAAGCCTTCAAGACACAGGGATATTACAACCTCATCATCACTTTGATCAAGAGGAACACTGAAGGCTGCCAACATCGGTGCCCAACACACCTCAATCATGAATCTCAGGATTACAACATCTGTTGCTGCATAATAGATTGACCTGCAAATGGCAAGCAAATGAATATCAAGAAAATAAAAAATCTAGGAACTATTTTTCTTTATTTTTTAACAAATCACTTAAAAACTGCAAACGGACATGGATATTAAAGAAATCTAGGAACTATTTTTCTATAATTGGCATTAAAATATTAAAGAAAAAGAAGGGGGGGGGGACTAGTGTGAAATTTTTAGATCAGCACACATCACACTTCAAACGGGACATGGATCATGTACAAAGCAGATAAATAATAGTAGATACGGTAGGATCTATAAACAGGATGAAGTCAACAGAAGATTCTTCTTGCCAAAAACATCAGGTAAAATGTTTTGCTCAACCTGAGAAAAGAATTTGGAAAGGAAATTATCACTTCTAGAGAATGGAAAAAATACATACTCCGTTTTGCGAGCTTTTTCTTTGAACTGTTCTTGCATATGACGGATAAGATCATCACTGGTCTCCATATTCTCTTCCCCACGTTTACGGATCACAATATTCAATATACTATCCAAGCCTAAAAGTCTATTAGGGTTCACAGTCTGTTTTTGTTGAGGAGCCGCATCATTTTCTTTCATTTTGATCTCATTTCTAGATATTCTCTCAAACAAGGACCTCAAGTATTCCTCTGGCAAATCTTTTCCATCATCAATGCCACGATTGTTTCTTATGAAATCATCAGCAGACATCTGCATAACTCAACAACCAAAAAGAAAATAAGCCATCATGTCTGACATAATTATTTGTACATCAATTTACAGAACTATAGGATTGTGAGCACACCTTATTCTTCACCATAGGATTGTGAGCATCTGTATTGAGCATTATAACAGAATAGGCAAGGACATATGCTGTATCAGCACTAGAAAAGGCCTTTGGATTACATTTGCAATAACGTTCAGCAAACTTTTCCATGATCCTATCAATTTTCTGCGCCTCACCAGGCAGTCTGAATCCTTGAAGAAAGACCCTGATTGCCTCATCAAACTCCATCCCTTGAAAGTTAAAAGAATCCACATAGGCATGCATTACCTTCAAGGATAACTCTTCCCTTTCTCCCAGATAATCACCAATCAAAGTCTTGTTCAACCCAGATGCATCTTTAAGAAAAGCAGCTATTTCCTCTGGTGAATCACCCACCTTGTTGGCATTGATGAGAAACTCAATTCCTTTCTTAGGCTTCCTATTAAAAAGTGATATACCTTCCTGCCATACACTAGCATTAGATTCATTGGTAAAAAGCTAGAGCAAAGATATACTTTATCCTCAAAACCTTGTTCATTTGTTTACCTGGAGTTCCAGTTTATAAGCCCGGCGTTGCTCAATAGTTGAAACATCAGATGCATCATTGGAGACTTCCAATTGGGAGTCAGATCCATCAACAGGGTCTTCTCCATTCCCATTTACCATGGTAAAACCTCCACTTTCAGGGCTATTATATGTTGCTTCAACTTTCTTAGCTGAATGAGGCTCAGCAATGCGCAATTGTTTGTTCATCCAGTCTCCCATTGATTTTAGAACGGAAACCAAGCTTTTCATGGCCTCAAGTTTTAGTGTTGCTTCTTGAGGTGGCAAAAGTGTGGTCGTTACACCAGGAGGGACACCTTGAGCAGTTTTAAGAAGTCCATTGACCATCCTAGGAGGAATATAACAATTAGAAATAACTATAAAGAGTATATTAAGTGACGATCAAGATAACCTCAGCCACACTAGCATGAATGGTGTATGAAAAACACTCCAACAAAATGAAGATGCTATTAAACTTGAGATCCATATTCTAAACATGAAATTGCACATATTATTTATACAGTAAATCAAATAAAATATCTATAAACAATTAAATAAAATAATAGCACACCTCTCAAATATATTTGATGAATTGACATCACAGTCATAGTTGATAAATATGTCAACCAATATCTGTGAATCAACACAAAGCTTATCCAGAAATCGAAGCACTATAATCTTCTGCTGAAAATTAGGTTGAGAAACATTCTCTAGGACCCTGAGAACAATCATAGGGAAAAAAACTCCAATTTCTGCCTTCAATCCAGCTCTAAATCTTGACACCAGACTGATGAAAATGGAGCATGACAGCTGAAACACAATCAAAAGAGTTGAAGCACTGTTCTTCAACAAGGATAAACATAAGTACTGCTTGATGGCGCCTAAAAACCTGCTCATCCACAACCAAATTTAACCATCAGGACTATTTTTGTCATCTGGAAAAATTATGAAGTAAAAAAAAATATAGTGTCAAGTGGTGTATAGAACAAAGAAAATGTTAATTTGCATTAATGATGAGGGACAAAAGGTCATATGTTAAATTCAAGAGATAAACACAAAATAAATAAATAAAATTAAAGTAATAGTCCATACAAAAAAATTATAATAGCAGAAGATGAGGCACATTCAATTCATAAACAGCGGGTTAACATAATTTAATCAATTTACTCTTCTTGCTCCTGCTGAATCAGTTATGGAGGACAGAAGCCAGAAGGGGTATTCAAACTTGTGAATGGCACAACTAAAAATGTTAAACTAAATTATTAAAAATAATACAAGATCAAAATTAATATTTTGTGCATCCAATTATTTATTTAATTTTAGAGGTAGCTTCAAATAGGAATACCTTGCTAAGGCATAGGACTTTCATGACCATGTTAGCCTAGGAATAATTCTTAAGATGCCAGAAATTCAAAAAATAAGTCATGCATAGCATAATTTATTGTGAAGGGAAACAAAGTTGTGTAACTTTGTTGTTATAATTTGCAAGAAACTGTTAGGTACAGAAGAAACAAAAATAACCAGAAGCTAGTATGCAGAGTAGGTATTTCAAGTGGATCCTAAATTTCTAATAGAAAATGCTCTTCCTACTTTATATGTTAAATAACCACAAATACCCAGGAAAGACAAACAAATCATGATTAACAGATATATTAACTGCTTATCTACAGTAGGAGATGGGAGCGGGGGGGATTACATTGTCAGTGACAGTGCATGCTAATTGCATCTACCTTAAAGTTCTGAAAATTCCAGATTGCAGGTTCCCAAAGGCACAATGGGCAGGGAAAGGAACAACAAAATAAAAACAATTTCATCTATATCCAGGAATAGCATAAAATTGATATGTCAAGATTAGAACAAGCTTTTACTACAAGAATGACATTGGTATTCACTCCCATCAAGATTGAAAAACTCCAAGAGTGAATACTGGAAGGAATTCTTCTTTAATCCTAATATAATGGAAAAAGAAAGCCAAAAATTGAACAAATATTTTCAACATGGAAAAAGGACCTTGAGTATTGTAGTTGCATTGGGATTCAGGTATCAGATTATAACCTCTAAAGTAAGGAGGGGAAGATGCAGAAAAGATCAAGATGTCAACAGCATCAAAGAGCACACTGCACATACAACGACCAAATTATATTAAATTTTAAAATGGGCAATGGCCACTGCCCTTATAATGACTATATCAATCAGCTTTATTTTATAAGTTGGGTATCCACCAAACATAATATTTTTCAGACCTAAATTAGCTCTCAGAGGTGATGTTCCAGTCTAGTAGAAACCATATAATATCCTGCTCAAAGGAATTGCTGAGACTAGACTGGTTGTAAAGATAAAAATATTCTAGGACTTGTGATGCTAATCTAACAATCCCCAACAAGAAATTCCCAGACACATCATTATGACATTGACATGTTTCTCTTTAGATTATCTAATAGATAACTTTATGTGTGTGTGCGTAATTCAATTTATTATTATTTCTGCATCTGTTAAATCCAACATAGTTAAATTCATTCTTACTCCGGCAAAAATGGTTTTTATAGGAAGATTTACTTTACAAAATCTGCCACTAGATGGAAAGTAACTTCCAGCATATCAAGCCTGAAATGTTTTACATTGATCCAAGATTTCTTTTTACTCTGTCACCTTGTATTAATATTAAGGCATAAACTGATTCCAAAGAAAGTGCCATATTCATGATGCCTAGGTATATCTCAATGACCAGATTGGCTAAAATCATTATCTACAAGGACAGGTTGTAACATGTAAGTAAGCTAATTCTTACATCAGAACTGCTTAATAGTATGAATTGATTATGTATGAAATACGTACACAAAATCACTACCGCGTGTATCTTGATATACCTTACTTAAATCTACTTTGGGTGAGTATAAGTATTGTTATAGTGCATGTTTGGAAAGCCGGTGAGCAGCCTCCAAAATTACGTTCATGTGTAAAACTAAACATGTTTAACTTAGAAACTAACATCTTCTTGTCATCTAACAGAAAAACTAAAAAAACAAAAATCTTCTCCCTAACTGGCAACAATACTAAAGTGTAAACTTCAACCTAAAGAGGAAGATAAGTAAAAATGTGATACCTCACACTAGTCCTGAACACAGCACCAGCATTCTCCAGCAAAATCTTCAGCAACTCCAGAGCCACAATCTTCCCCTTCATCAGCTGCGGGTCCCCCAAGGCTTCCTTCGGCGGCGTCTTCATTGAAAGCTTACAGAGCGCCCTAAACACCAAGAAAGCATCCCTCCTCAACTTGTTCCCAATCTGAACCTCGAAATCATCGTCCCTCTCCACCACTTCCCCATCCACAAGCTCCCCCTTCCTTCCTTCCAACGCCGTCTTATACATACTAATCTCCCAATACTTCGCATCCAACATGTCCTTATCAGTGGAATCCAACAAATCAGTAGGGTTCGTAGTCTCAACCGTGGTAGTCTCAAACGCACCGTCGTGTCCACCTAATAAACTAACCTTCCCACTCGGCGTCGTAGGGTTCAAAACGCCGTCAATGTCCTGCATTATCTTCGTTATGAAACCCTGCACGTACTGCGTCATCGAAATGTCCACGTCGGATTTCTCCACTGGCTCCATCAATTCCGCCACCACAATTGGCTGAATCGGAACGGTGGAGGAATCGGCTTCCATTCTCCGGAACACGATCACCAAAATCTGAATCAACGACGCCTTCGCCGTTGTTTGATTCACAATGTTTTTGCTGACCAAATATATGTCGTAGCACGTTCGCACTATTAGGAGCAACGAATCGCCGTGGATTCGCAGAGAAATCGACGTCACAGCGGAGAGTAAGGTTTTGAGGACGAGCAATTCCATCGCATCGTCGCCAAAATCGTGGCATTTGCAAACCGATTCGATTAGGCTGGAGAGGAGCTTGGCCTCCGGCGCCGCGGCGCCGGAGGAGGCCGGGTCCGCCTCGCCGCGGAGGTAGCCGTGCGCAATGAGCTTCTGGATGGCGTCGACGGCGGGATCGGCGATCTTGAGGACGCCGGAGACGGCGGCATTGATGAGCGGCGCGAGGATGGACTCCGACTCCGCGAGCGAGAATTCCACCGGACTGCCATCCTGGAGCGGGCCGGGGACGGCGGTTTCCGGTTCGGTATCCGAAGGAGATCCCGGCGGCGGCGGCGCTTGCTGGTGGCTGAGGCTCTCGATCACCGATTTGCACTCGTGCGCGAGCTTCGCGTGCTTCCGCCACGACGCGTTCTTGACGATCTTCTCGAGCGCGGGAACCACGACCTGACTCAGCCGGGAATCGGCTTCCGAAGAAGCCATTCCCGAGTTCGGAGCGAGTTGCGACTCGGCGACGCCACGGAGAGTGAGATCTTCGGGGGGAAATTAAATGCAGCCGCGTCTACGCTAGTATCGTGGTGCCATGTGCTGCGAGAGCGTGTTGACTCGGTGAATGTTTCGCTGAGTTGAGAAAGGGAAGAGAACGAGTTAGTGAGCAAGGTTTTGAGACCGAGAAGGATCTGAATTGCAGAGAAGGTTGCTGGAGTTTTGAGTTTTGAGTTTTCTGAGATCGCGTTTTCGGGTTTTGGCACGTTGCTCTCACTTTGAACGTGAATTGACGCAAGAGCCCCTGCATTAGTTGTGCAGTCACAACGTTGCTGGATGTAATAACGTAGGGTAGTTACGGGTTTTTAAAGTGTTGCCGATCGCCGGAGAAGTGGACAAGCTTTTTAATTATTGTTCTTCTTTTCTTTTTTTCATAAGGATAATATTTTATATTAGACTTTCATATTCATTACTTAAAAAAAAATCATTACACTCTCTGTCTAAAAAGATTTATTATTATCAATCAATTGAAAATATAATTTTTAAGAACATGATTATAAAAAGTAATTAATTTTTCTCTAGAAAAATTAAAATAATAATTATTTTGAGAAATTTTTTTTCTTACATTATAATTATTACATACGAAGGAAGTAATAAATTTATTGGTTAATGGTATTTTAATTTCTAATGTATTTTTAATAGGATTTTCAATATTTAATTATTAATTATTTAATTGACATTGATTAATATCTAAATAAGTTATTTTGACAGTTGTATTTATTTTGTGGGGTACAGATTAAACATGAAAGTTTTGGTTCTTATTGGTGATGATTGTCTCAATCCATTGTGTTAAAACTTGAGGGTCACAACATGGCACTTTTATTTTATTTTGTCATTAAAGCAGACATTTGTGGGCTCCTCTATCATTTTTCATAATTATTTCCTTCATGGTACGTGGAGACTGAAGAATATCAATAAAAAAAAATGTTTAAGTGGTCCACACCACACTTTGTGGGAATAATCACTATATAGTCTGTGTAAAAAAAAAACAGTCACTATATACTCATTATAGAAAACTAAAATTGGGTTTATCTAGATTGTTTTATGACTTCTGACTATTTGACAGTGGACATTATGGACGGGTTTGACTTTTAGCCAAAACTAATTTGATACCAAATTAAAATTTTGAAAAAGAATATTACTAATATATTTTATAACAAAGTCTTTCAAGATATTATTATTAAATTCAAATCAGTTTTTATGATTAAAAAATTGGATTACCATCAAACACATACATCAATTAATGTCATTTTATTTAATTATTTTAATTTAACTAGTGATTTATAGAAAGATCAACAAACAGAGTCAATCCAGTTGGGGCCTAGAAAACCCAATTTAACCTAAACTGCGGGTAGGAATTTGCAGACACAAATCCATCCAAGTATACTTTCGATTAGTTCAGGTTGCAGGTTAGGCAATTATGGGCCCAAGTGGGCAAAAATATATTTACATGGTACAAATAAAATTTTCAACCTTTTTTTTTAAAAAAAAAATATATGCTTTTCAATCCAATTATTCCAAGGGTGTTGCTAGGTGCACCCAGCATTTTTTAAAAATGCTAAAACTGTCCTTGTGCTTTCTTCACATTTGTGATAGGTGTGCGTGAGGGTGATTCATAAATCGTACAAATCAAGTTGATTCATAAAGTTGGTATGGATCAAGTTGATCTGTATGTTGATATTAAGCGCATACGGATCAACTTGATTCATAAAAGACTTACGGATCAAAGGTATTTCAATCTTTTTCTCTTAAGTTCTGGGTGCACCTAGCAACACCCTTATTCCAGCTTCTATACCTTTTTACATAGCTTTGTTTGGCCCATTTCAAATTTTATTTATCCGAATCCAAATAAGGGATAAAACGATAAAAACAAATTTAAGTTTAAGCAATATAACTATTGTATAGTTGAAAGAAAAACAAATTCAGAACATTAGAAAATTAAATGCAAATATAATATCATCATGCATTTACTATAACATCAAAGTTAGTAAGTTTTAGTTTTACATAGCCAGATCTAAAAGTGTCCTTATTGGGCTAAAAAGTAAAGACAATACTTTCATAGTTTCAGCACTTTGCAATGAGTTATAACAAGCTACAAAGAGTTATTGGAATGTAGAAGCTAATGATAGCAAGTCTTCCACATCATATGGCTTGAGTTCCATATCCATCAAGACATGCACAATTCCTGCAAGTCCAAAAGTAGCATCCCAGTTCAACAAAACATATGTAAAGGGTATTACCATAAGGAATCTAAATGCTAATTTTTTTTATAAAAAAAAACTAAATAAAGCTTAATTTGAATCTGAAGTTTATTAATCTATTGTGTTATCAAATTATGACTTATTATGCTTATAAAATTTTATTTTAATTTTTTTATATTGTGATTTATATTATATTTCTTTTTTATATGTTTTTATGCATATATATTACTCCTTTCATTCTATTATAATTGTTAGCTTAGGTTATTTTAAAGTTACACAAACCAAGAAAAATAAATAAATAGATAAAAAAATAACAATTTTACAAAATTAACCTTATTATCATTAATTATTTTTTTATAGTCCATATCATTAATTATAAGAAATATAAGTGGAAACATATAATTAATAATATATATTAAAAACTAAAAATAACAATAATATTTTTTTACATAACGATCATTACAGGATGAAAGGTTTAGGTAAGACTGTAGGATCTTATTATCCCAGTTATAATTTTCAAGTTATGATTTTTAATCTCTCTTTCGATCTCAGGTAGGATCTCGATTTTAACAAATATCATTTATGAACGCATAGCGTGCCGCTAAAAAAACATTGAGTTTTGTTTGCTTTTATTTTAGATGTGTGATGAATGGCTTGACTTGGTCATTGGCTTAAAGAATCTTTGAAAATTCATTAAAGAATTAGACAAATTTTTTTCTTTGTTTACTGTAGTGATGAATCGTTAAAAAAAAAAGAAATAGATTAAAATTATAGTTTTGTTAAAAAATGAAAAAAAATAAAATAAAAACATAATGCACCCTAAATCAAAATGCATTATAGCATTTCTTTTACCAATAAAAACGTCTTATAGCATTTCTCAGAATTTTCTATAAATAAATTTAAAAAAAAAGCATTTCTCTGAATTAATATATAATTATATACCTTGCGTGACGTGAATTTTCCAAGCAATCGAGTGCCTTGTACGTAGCATTTCCCTTTAACCTTTTAATTATCACAATTTGTGATTTGAAAATAAATGAATCTCACATACCTGAGATGATAAATTAACTTCCTTTCTCATTTAATCATATTGCAATTTCGCCACGCTCAAATTGGTCAAAATAATTAGTCGAATTCATAAACCAAGTATTAGATCACTAGCATTTAAAACACAATGAATAAAGTAATTAAAGAGGGAAGAGAAAGAAAAAAAAAAGAAAGATATAAAGAACCATTATATTAATTACTTTCTCATATGAAACATTGAAAATTTAATGTCTCTTGAATTCCTAGTATTCCACAAATCAACCGAAGACAAAGATTAGTTGATTGATTAGGTCAAAGATTCATTTGGAAATCGGGTGAGAGTAGGAGGGATTAGAGCATGCAACAACTGGGGCAGATCCATGTCTATGCAAAAGCTCACGAGCCAATGCTTGAAGATCACCACCACTAGCACTAGTAGCCGATGGGCCACTAGGCCCACTACCCACATATTGACGTGACTCTATGGGCCTTGGCTGCACGGCCCATGAAGGACTTTGTGCCATTGGATCAAAAAGTGAAGAGAGATCATATGTGGCTGGAACTGTAGATGGGAGCTCAGCTATTGAGATCACTGGAGGTGCCATGGTGGTTGCTTGTGGAGAAGAAGGTGGTGGTGGTGGTGGTTGGGGTAACTCTAGGGTTGCAAGGTGGCCTTGTAAGTAGGAGAGTTCTGCTTGTAAACTCACCACCTGTCCAACAAAGAATTGAAGCAAGAAAATTCATGAGCAAGATAAGTAAGAATGCATTGTTAAAAAAGGTATTGAAAACTTCTTTTTTTTATCTTATGTGCTAGGTGCATAAATTAGAGCATCTATCATGTCATGCCTAATTGTTTCAATGAGTTATTTGTCTAAGATTTGTAATTCCTACAATGTCAAATAGCTTTAAGAACTTTAAACAAAAATTTACTCAAATATTAAAGTTATTAAAGTAAGTACTTAACTTGAGTCATATGAAATTTTGGATTTAAAAAAATTGTTTTTCTTTTGCAATAATCAATTAAACAACAATTATTTTTATAAACAACACATTATCAAGTTATCAGCTGCAATAAAAAAAATTGTTAAACAATATTATTTAACTTGAAACAACTCATTTAAGCACTCATGTTAATGTTAGAGATATTCTAAACATAAATGGAAAACAACACCTACTTAAATATTTTTAATTACCTAAAAATAAGTATTAAAATAATTTTATATTTTAATATAACAAATTTTTCTTTGAAAAATTTTATTTTTAATTTCTTAACTTGCATATTTCATATGTCTGTTCGAGAAAGACAAATTCATTTGCTTGACTGATGATAATGAGAAAGTTAATTTTTTGCAGTGATAATTAATATATAAAAGAGTTGATATAACAACTTTAAATCCTTGAATCTTTAGTCTTATTTTTGTTCTTATGATACATATATAGAACTAATGAGGTAATTTATATGGGGCGTTTAGGGATTGGTAGAATTATAGTTTAAGAGGCGTTTGCTTAATATGAAGAGAGAAATCCAAGATGAATAATTACTAAAGTTATGTTTAACAAATTATTTTAGTTAATTTTTTTTATTAATTGAAAAATCCATTTGGCTAGCTGTTTGGTAAGTAAGATTGTTTTAGTAATTTCTAGTATTTTTTTTAAACGCTAATTTTTAGTTTTAAATTTTTTATATTTTCTTTTATTTTTATTTTTATATATTTATTTATTTAATTTGTTATATTTTTTAAATAAATCATGATTTTATTATTTTTTTTTTGTCATTTTATATTTTTTCGTTACTTCAACATTTAATTTTATCAAATATTTTTAATTTAATAAAGTAATTTTTTAACTTTCAGTTACTACCTAATTTTTCAACTTCCAACTAATTTTTTAATTTTTAGCTAATTTTTCAATTAATTTTATCAAAGATATACAACGCTATAAAATGGGAAGGTGGATATAATTAAGTAAAACTTAGGGCAGGGGTGTGTTCTCTGCACATTCCCGCGATCATATTTTTAATAGGACCTTGAACAGCAAAAAAAAATGTTGAGTTTGATGAAAGTGAATGAACTTAATAAGAATGACAAGTATGAAAGCGTGACATCAAAACAACTTCTCGAGGTTATAAAACAAGAGTTTAATTTGTAGGAGTTGTCATTTGGGGGAAATAAACAAATTTATATGATTAGATCACTTGAAGGAGAAAAAAAATGTTAGTTTGAAAATGATACAAATCTTCAACATATATTTTGAAAATGACCTTTGTTTAAAAATCAGAATTTCTGACAATGACCCATTATGAGGGCATAGGGATTAGCTAATTAGCATTTGTATAATTAAAAAAAAAATATCTTACTAATATCTAAGATAGGAAGATGAATTGACTATTAGTTAAACAATCACATGACAGTATATAACTATATATAAAAGTTGTACAAAGCCATGTGTGTTCATAACAATTCTTTTAAAACTGTTTATGATCTTTTGTCTTATTGGAACTTATATATACTCAAATAATTTTGAACAATAGGTATGTGAATTGTGAACGTATAGGAATGGCAAGGAAAGCTAAGGAGCAAATGCATATATATAATCACCATTGATGTTACCTTATAGCTTATTCATTGTTTTGATCTTCATATAAAGCAATATACAAGGGGGGGAAAACACAAGACCTAAGTTTATTAAGTAATATATAAACTATTAAAAAAGAAAGTCCACAATTTAAGGAAGATTGCTGGCTTGATTTGATGGTGTAGTCTCTTTCCCACAGATCACCTCTATTTTTTTTTTCAAAAATAAAATAAAAGAAGAAGTGTGGGATTGCACAGTGATTTTTCTTTACTAATGAATCAGTCTCGTTAGGTTTTTTAATATTAAGAAGATAGGGACAGAAAAACCTATCATGGTGATTTTTCTAAGAAGGATAATAATAGGGACAGAGAAACGAACCCGCGCCTATGAAATGCTAGCCAAAACCCAAGAAACTAACCGACCAATTCCCCTAAAACCAGCGAAAACGAAGAAGTTAATGGTTGAAGAATTGAAGCCATGGATTTTTATTAGACTCTATAGTATACCCATTTGTGTGTAACCGCCGACCACATCATTTGTTAATCAATTAAGCGTTGTGGATTTCAGCAAAAAGGCATAGAAATTGCCCCCTATGTAACTATGTTCCATGGCTCCTTGCATACCCTACCTTGTTTCCTCTTTCCCCAAAGGCCCCAACCCCAACTTTTGTTCCTCTTTCAGAGGGCACGATGCACTCCTAGAATGTATGTAAAGGCATGGTTGTTGTAGAAGAAATATGTTTAATAGACAGTTAATATGTTATTAAGAGAGAAAGTGAAAAAAAAAATGAAAGATTAATAAGATTTGTGATTTGATAGAAAAAGAAAAATTAAAAAAAAAGAAATGTTAAAGTGTTTAAAATAAAAGATAATTTGTATATCATTAATCTTTATTGAATGAAGATAATGCCCCCTTTAAAAAATTTAGGTTTAATTAAAAAATTATATATACTTCGTATTCATAATTAAAATGAATGGATTTTATATAACCTCCTTGTGTGTGTTGGAAAAAGATTGATTTCAAAAATCAAAATAATCATTTTTTAAGAAAATAAGCTGAATGAAATACTTATTTTCATCATAAACTCTAACTATATAAATGGGTCAGTAATTGAAAAATTAAAATAATAATATAGATTTTTTTACACTTTATTTAATCATGAATTATTATATAAACAAAAATTATTGAATTTATAATAATTATTTTAAAAATTATATATAAGATAATTTCTAAGAGTTTAATTTTTATATATTGTTGTGTAAAACAATTATTCTTACAATCAATAGAAATCATGTTGGTTGACATTCAATATGTTTATATTATAACCAGTTTAATTATGTATAAGAACTCTTTACACTCCCATACTGTATACACTATTATAAACAATTTATGCTATATCAAATTAAGTTAGATAAAAATTAAGGAGGTCTAAATTAGACTGGGTGTGCAAATATTATAAATGTTTTAATATTGTGTTCAATATTCTTACCAATCAAAAAATATATATAATTATTATTATTGCTGCTGCTGTAAATAGAATTTTATGGTGGAAGTTTGGGGTAGTTTCCAAAAGATTTTAAACTTGTTGCCGCTGTTGTAAACAGAGAAGTTTTTCACATTTTTTTTATTGGTACCACTGTAGGAGTTACAAAGTGAGTAGCCCCTCGTCAATGCTTGGCTAAAAAACAAAACAAAAGCGGGGGTTACACTAATAAACATATACTATATGTGTTTTCTTTTTTCAGTTAATGGCAAGTACAATGTATATAAGTTAAATTTAATATTTAATATATATAAAAGTAGAAACCCATCCACCATCTACAATCTACGACCTTCTAATTCTAAATACCTAGAAATCATATTCTCAAGTCAAGAAAAGAAGAAAAAGGTGGAGTCTAAAACAGCTGACTACATTCTTAGATTCAGCTGGCTAAAGCTACTATAGCTGGCAAAAGCTTAGGGAGAAGATACTCACACAATATACGACACCCAAAGAAGCAAACAAATAATATTAATTAACAAATATGCAAAGAACACCCTTCATCCTTATCTCTATTGAAGAAACATGTATATGATCATTAACTAGCTATTAATAAATAATAATCGATCAACCCATCAATTAATTTAATGAATTATTATCAATATTACCTGTTGCTGAAGAGCAAAGATATGAGCAACACAACCATACACGGGATCTCTAAGCCTTGCTTGAGCTTCATAGCAAATTGTGACCACCGCATCAAGCCTCTTATACACCGGAATGTTGAGGAGCAACTTGGAAACGTTACTGGCACCAAAAACCTTGTGCACAGCGGCAAAGTGCGTGGCACCTTGCTCCGAATCAAAGTACGGAGCAAAGATGCAACCGGGCACGCACTTTCGCCTCAAAAATTTGCATGCACCACAAGGACTACCACCACCATTGTTACCGCCACTACCACCGGCACCGTTATTGTTTCCACCACTACTGCTTCCACCACTTATGCTACAACTAGAGTTTATACTCATCTTTAAAAGGGTTATACTTCTATAGCGTTTTTTTTTTCTTTGGTTTGTGGTTAGTGTAAGATCATGAGTTTCCAAGGTGTTGAGAGGAAAGTGATTAGGTTAAATCACCATGGAAGAAGGAGAAGGAGGAAAAGAAGAAGAGAAGGAATGAAGGCTGGTGTGTGTGTTTGTATTGTAGGAATTTAGGGTTTGGTGGGTGTTAGTATTTTTAATGATGAATTTAAAAAAGGATATATAGAAGAAGTCTTTAAAGCCACGCGAGGGAGCAAAGGGTTAACCCCCACATATTTAGTTGTTTGCGTGAAGCAAACATGCGATAAGCCCCTCTTACTATTATCCTCAACACAAACTTCTCTTTCCTTTTGTTTTTTCCTTTTTTGCCTTCCTTGATCATCTCGTGAATTTATCCAACAAAACAAAACTCATCTGCTATTCATTCTTTTTTTTCTCTCTCTAAACAACACACACTATAAATATATTTATCATCAATAACAAGTCATTGATCCGAATAACATTGGATTCGATCTTTTTAAACAAAATTTTGAGTTCGAATAATTTGGATAAAAAAAGATGATTGAAAAGAGAGATCTCAATAAAAATAATCAACTAAATTTTTTACGAAGATTAATCATTAATAAAATTAGTGGATATTTCTTACCATTGTATGATTATCAAAAAATTTACTCATGATCATGTGATGCATGTATGGGAAGGAAGGAAGGTTTTGATGTGGAGTTAAGAAGGGTGATGTAAATGTTGAAAGAGGTTTTTGTTGTTGCAGATCCTAAAAGGAATCGGATAAAATAAGAAAAAGAAAAAGAAAAAAAAAACTGTGAAAACGTGTCGAGGAGAGGGTCTATATTTGCCTCTGCGTGTTTTGAGCTGCGTGGAGGACAAAAGACGCCAACTTATCTATCTCTACTTTCTTTTCTTGCTTACTTGCTTTCTTTCAATCACCAAGGTTGAAAATGACACACCCTTTTGTCTTCCTCTTGGTTACAAAATGCCAAAACGCTTTGGCCTATGACTCTGAAATGAAAGAGTTATGAACACTTGTGGCAAAGAAAATGACGTGAATCCCTCAGGGGTCTCTTAAATTGGGTATTTAAATTTGTGTTTTTTACTATATTGGGTGTCGGTAAGGAAAGGAAAGAGTGGCTTTTGAACAATGTGTGTATGTGTGTGTTTGAGAAGAAACGCACACTAGCTATATTGTATTTATGTGACCTTGCTATACAGCTCAAGTACACTCAGATACTAGAGGCGTTTTGGGTATATGGTAATATAAAATTCAAATTCAGTATGTTTTAATTTGATTAGTTTGCATGGTTTTCAGTTAATTGACATAATTATATTAAGTCAAATAAAATTGAGTTTATTTTTCGTTTCTCATTACCACATGCACACATTAAATATGAACATTTTTTAATATAAAAATTCAAACCTTGATTTGTCAAGATGTTGTGAGAGATTAGCTCTTACTCAATTCATTGCCGTGATTTTTAGTTGAGTTGGAAATTTTACAAAATAATAATAATTTTTTAGTTTTTAAAATTTAATTTTAGTTTTTAGTTTCATCATAAATTTATTTTGAAAATTTTCCAACCTAACTATTAAGATTAATTCAAGAATTTTTTCTGTAGTAATAACAATGATAACAATAATGATGAAGATGTTTATGCTGGTGGTGCCATAATGGAGATTGACGATCGTGTTGACAACGATGGTAATAACGATAAAGATGATGATGAGAAGGATAGTATAGTGGTAATAACAAGAAAAAAAAAGATTAGAATATTGTTTTTTTTATAATAAAAGCTAATATTTTGTTTTTTTATTATGAAAATTGTTTTAAAATTGAATAAAATTATTTCAACCCCATATTTGTCAAACAAGTTTGGGTTTGAAAGTTGCATGTGAAAATAAAAAATTTGCAACCACCTTAAATAGGGCCAAAATTTGGATATGATTGAATTAATTTTAAAACGTAAAGTAGTATATTTTAAAAAAAATAATTCTGACATGCTCTTCTTTTCTATAAATTTTTAAATTTTATGTTACTATTATTCCGTGATGACTCTTCATTAAAAAAATAAACAACAATTAAAATTATTCTAAATATTATTATTGTAAGCATATTAAAGAAGTTATATAAAATAATTTACATATATATTTAGAAGCAATTAATAATCACACGCACAAAAAAAAATATTAGATGAGAAAGTCAAAATATATAGAAGAAAACAGATAAAAGAAGAGTTTGAATAGAAATGAATTGATCAACTAAATTAATTTATCGTATAATCAAATTTATCATATCAATATCAACCGAATCTCATGATGACTTTTACTCAACGTACTTTCCACTCATTTAACTTATAGTAAACAATTGATATATACGGTAATACGGGTATAATTATGCGTAAGGTTGGCTTTCCATATTTCTTATTCGTAATATTTTACCTAAATTATTCATTCACTATTCTTATTTAATTTTAATTAAGTTAACTCTAATATATCTTGTCATTCTTTTTCATTTATTTTTTGATAGATTAATTTAGCTAATTTGTCATTTTTAAAAAAAATTTAAATAAGTTGACCACGAATCAATTTTTTATTCTATTAATAAAAGAAGGTAATTTAATTTAAAACAACTTACATTATTATTATTATTATAGAACTAGCATCTATAAAAAGTATTTTAATTATATGAATGATTCATCAAGAGATCTAATTTAGTTGATTGAATATATCTATCAGTACTATAAATTTTATGTATTTTTATTTCTATAAGTAAAAAATTATATGAATGACTTGAGTTTGATAGAAGTAATTTTTTCCATTGAATAATTAATTTTAACTAAAAGAAGGTAAAAATCAATAAGATAAAAATGAGAATAATTAATTTACAATATAACATTTTTAAAGAAAAAAATAAAATTGTAGGAAATGTAAATTAAAATATATACATAATAATTAAAGCATAATATATATATATATATATATATATATATATATATATATATATATATATATATATATAAAATTGTTACCTTTATATAAAAAATGTTATGGATAATAATAACAGAGACGAAGAAACAAAAGGAATCACACACGATTTTTGGAATCGTCATTTCAAGGCAATTGGGGTGTAAGAAAAATAATTAAACTCATGGAGGACCCACTTAGATGTGATGGCGCCACGTGTGATGGATGATTGTGAACGTAACGGCTGAGTAAAAGTTCAAACTTCAAAGTTCAGCGCTTTCTCCTCTCAAACGGGACGGGACCCATTTGCCGTTTCTCTACAAAGGAAAGAAAAGTAATAAAAACGAAAATAGTCCATATATTAATAATTCGGTGGTATTTGTTAATTGTAGCCATTTTTTTATGAAAATATTGAAAGAACCAAACTAAAATTAAAAGAAAGATACTAGTAATAAACAACAGCGTTGGTTGAGAGAGAGAGAGAGAAAAAAAAAGAACAACTAATTCTCAACATAACGGATATATCTATAATTGGTTGAGGGGTTAAAAGAAAATATATTTGATTATAAGTTTTTTTTTTAACAAAAACTAACAATTAGCATTTCTTAATAAAATAAATTGATTCCCAGCTCTTAGTTACTTCATTTTGTTAAATGTAATCTAGAAACAAGTCATTTTTCAGTATTCTTTTAATGTTTTTTTTAACTGTTCTTATAGAATTCTACTCAAATTAACTTTTTTTTAAAGGAAAAATACATATTTTATTTGTATATTCATTTAAATTTAAATTTGAATGTTTTAGTGTTTTTATTAATCAAATTAAATTGAACTTCATCTTTTTTCATGTAGATTTTTTCATACTTTATTTTTATTTGAAACTTTATCTAAGAAAAGCTACATTTGTAATATTTATTTTTATTCTTTTATATCTTCAACATTTCTTAAATAATCATGACCAAATTAATTTAAAATGAATAATTACGTATTACAAGTTTAGCTTTGAGTTTATGTGACCCAAACTCATGCTGAAAAAGACTGTTCAATAAACAATGATGAATTGTGGCACTTGTGCCAACTTACGTTTGTTGTTGGAAAGATCTACAGACTCTCATGAGATGTAGACACTCAATTAAAGATAGAAAGAAACGAGATATATGAGTTTTTAATTTTTGTGTCTGAATCACATTTATTTTTTAGTTTAAAATATAACTTTTATCTTTTTTATTTTCTTAAATCTACATTTTTAGTTTTTTTATTTTTTAATTAAGATATTTTATCTTTCACTTTTAAAAAGTTTATAATTTGTCATTAATTTTTTAATTGAGATATTTTATTTTTTATTTTTAAAAATAAACAATTTTAGATTTTGTGCTTAATTTTAAATATTAATTTATGTATTTTATAAATATTGATTGACAACTATTTGTTTATTACACATGGCAACTGTTTTTCAAAATTTATTTAATGTTAACAAATTTAATTTATTATACAAATGAGAAATGAAATGTCTCAATTAAAAAATAGAAAAAAATGAAATTGTAAATTTTTTAAAAGTGAAAAATAAGATAATTTAATTAAAAAGTAAGGAGACTGATATTATTTTTTTTAAAAGGAAAACAAAAATTATATTTTAATTTATTTTTTATGAAAAATAATTTTATTTGAGTTAGATAAAATTATTAATAACAACAACAAAGACGAGATATATGAGATGGGTATGTTAAATATGAAGAAAGATACATAAAAGCAACAAATGAAGAATGTGAATTTTGTGTTTAAACCATTTGTATCAAAAAATTATAACTCTTGTTGTAGGCATTGTGGAGCTTGAGCCATGTTGAGAAATGGTGTAGATTTTCACTTTTAAGAAAGTGTCAGCATTATTAAATGCAATTGGGTCGTATAGCCTTCAAAATTTCATGAAAGAAGATTTGTCAACGCTAAAACTCACATCAAAATATTCCTTTGGTGTCAGAAAAATAAAAGAAATGAACAAATGTCCGTAACAGTATTGACCGCGCCGTCCGGTGTGCCACTACTGTGGAGACTGAAGAAGAAGCAATGCCAGAGGCTTTAATTAATCTCGCGCATGAAATCAATGTAACTATTGTGAAAGATATGGCTATATGGGTTTGATCTTGGATCCACTAACTAGACCAATTTCATTTCAACTAAAACTTTGGACATTGAATTGAATTCACAAATTCAACAAATTTGAAAGGGAGGAAAAATTTTGCACTACAATTCTTTCTTTTTTTGCTGGAAGGAAGATATTTTGACAGTAAAAAATTATAAGATTAATATCGGAGACATAAAGATTATTAAAATAGATTTTGTTTCTCCAACAATTTTTTTATATGCAGCACTAGAGAAAATTACAGGATTCAGACTATTATTTTAAAAAAAGCAAGTAAATAGTTTTGTCAAGTGATTAAAATTAAAATCGTATTGATACAAGTAATTACTACTTAACTATTATCCATTTGATTATTAACTTACTATAATGTAATTAAATTAAAGTTTAATGTTATTTTTGGTCCATTAAATTTACTTATTTTGTTTTGATAAAGTTTAAATCGTTTAATTTTGGTTCTTTATGTATTGAAAATTTTCATTTTAATATTTTTTCTCATTTTACTTTAAGAACATTAAACTCCATTGGAGTTTTAAATTTGAGAACAATTGGTTTAAAATAGTGGCATTTAAAAATCTTTACTATCTTATTTTGTATTATAAACCACTAATAATATCTTCTCCTTCCATTTATATCTTAGCAAAATTTTAATGTTAAAAACTTACCCAAGGTTGTGATTGTTGTGTTTCTTCTTTTCCTTTGTTTGTTTTGCATTACCAAAAAAAAAAAAAAAGATCTCAACAATGGTTCTTGACGGTGCAGAGGCGAGGAATGTGTGGCTATCGCAGTGGTCGAGGAAGAAAGGGTAGAAGGGGCCTCTTTGCACCTAAACCATTGTTGAAAAGGGTTTTAGATTTTGTTTCTGTGTGTGAGGAACACAAAAATGGTTACCAAGGAGAGTGAGGAAGTTAGGGATCTGAAGACCAACAAAAAAATCAACAATGGATGGCAAATGTAGATCCAATGAAGCACTTGGTGTTGAAGCTTCAAATCTAGATCTAAAAAAGGCTTGCCCAAGGTCACGGTGCAACTCAAATGTGATCTACCTGCTTCCTGATCTCGGAGCACTCAAAGTTTGAACAAGTTTGTCTCGTCCACCATCGAGCAAACTTGCTCCACCATCATAATTAAGTACGATAACTCATTCTCCACTCACTTCTACTTCGACGACCCCATCTCCACCATGCCAATAAAATAATAATCGAAGATTGTGTGATGTTGCGAGAGAAAAACAAGTCAACAAAGTCTACGTTAAGTCTGGTAGAATTTGAGTCGAAAAATGGAACGAGTATTTATGTTGTTGTTCATTTGACACTTCTTCTTGTTCTGTCACACATGTTTTTATGATTTTATTTGTCCTAACTCCATACATTAGCAATACACAAGTATCTTCTTCTCTCTAGTGGTGTTTAATGAAGATGATGGTGGTTTTGGGTTTGGAAGATGATAGAGATAATGGTGGTTAGTGTTTGCAGGAGGAGAAAGGAATGATAAACGTTAGGAATTAGAGTGGTTTATTTTTTAAAATAAAATAAAAATAATAATATTTTTTAATTGTCACTATTTTCAAATTTAAAACAATAACGGAGTTTAACGTTCTTACCAAAAATAAAAAAAAAAATACAAAAATAAAAAATTTCAAAACATAAAGAATCGAAATGGAACATTTTAAATTTAATGTACCAAAATGAGATAAATATAAAGCTTAATGGATCAAAAATAACATTAAGCATTAAATTAAACAAGAAAAAATTGGTTTTGAGAAGAGATATTCAATGACAATTTAAAAGGAATAAAGGCGAAGATCAAAGAATGAAAGAAAATATATCAATATCAAAATAATTTTCAGGACTAAGATTCGGACAATGACAATTAATATAATAGTCTAATTCTTGACCTCGCGAACCATTCAAATTGTTAATTAATACGAAATTTACAAAATTATTTTTCACGGTTTGACATCAAATAATTATTGTAGTTAAAATCTCATACTATCATGTTACTACCCACATGGCCACACGCATATGCTTGTCGAATGAAAAACTTCTTTTGGTCATCATCAAGTACAGTTTAATTTTTTTCTTCTATTCCTATGTGTCTTTTTTCAGTTTTTCCACCTGCCTGCTCTCCACTTTTCTTTCTTTCTTTTCTATGATTATTAAGAAACTACATTTCTTCTTGTCCATTCCAGCAATTAACAAATTATGCACAGCTTTATCCGGACATATAATCAATCCTTCAAAGTACATTGCCCCCTATTAATCTATCAATTTATTAACTTCAGTAAAGCTTAAACATTTAAACACAAACTAATCAAATATTAAATATCGATCTGAAAAGTCATTGTCAATATATATATGTATCCAACCAAGCAAAATTGACAAGGATTTGCAAATAATAATTATAAATTAATGAATGAATAAATGAACCTACTTGTGCACTGTAGCACATGCATGATACAAGATCCACAATTTAATTCTTTGAATTGACCATAAACTTGTCTAGGAAATGTCCTCTGATTAGGCCTGCCTAAGCTTCTGCTTACAGCAAAAGTGCACCCATGAAGGTTGATATTCTATTCTAATTAAGGACCCCACTAGTTCCCCCACTCGTGCGGTCAACACCTGGGGATGATTAAATAATTAATACAATCAATTTAATTATGACTAATTACAGAATTTCAGTTTGAATATTTGTGTTTTGAACCACAGGATGTCACCTGAACAAGCGGCAAATTATCGCTTAAGTACAATTATTTATCTAAGAAACCGTAGGCTAAGAAAAATAAAAGGTGATATTAAAAGACTTGAAATTAAAAGGGGTCAAAGAAAGAGCCTGGACCAGATCAATCATGACATCAAAGAATCACTACTTTTTAAATTTATCACTTTCGTAATTCATTATAGTCAAAGTATCTATGCATCTAGTGGCTATAGGCCCCTTATGATCCTATCACCCCCTCTTGTGATCGCTAGTAGTTATGCTTCTATTGCATGCAAGAGCCATTTTCCCCTCATGGGGTATCTTATTCTTGTCTATGAAGTTTCTGTGTTTGTTATTTTTACATAAACTTATTAAGTGGAGATCAAACAATCATATATGTATGCACATGGCACCTTTCCCATAACGGCGAATACTTTTTAAAGATGCAAGAAAGTGGCAATACCGGTTTGACCAAAAGTACCACTCGTGAACTAGTGAAGAAGGCAGTTTTCAAATTAACCGGGAAAGAATTTGACTCTTCTTTTATGCACACAGGATTTTCTTGAGCCTAGCTAAAGTAATTAGCATGCTTAAAGATCATTAGGTTTATGAACCTTTTACAAAGAATTAAAGTAAGTGATATTCTACCACAATTACATTAGTTTTAATTTTTATGTGTAATTTTTAAAATAAAATATGTTTGGTAAAAATGAAGTTAAAGTGATTTCTAAGTTGATTTTAAAACATTTTCTCATTCATTTTTTTTAAATATGAATTTAAATTTTAGTTTTGAAAAAGTACACCCTCTTTATATTTAATAGTGATTCTTCTCTTACTACCACAATCACCAACATTATTCTTGTCATCACCACCAATATCATCGACACCATCATCATCATCATCATGACCACCATTATCATCACTCCACTATTTTCATTGCAACTATCACCAACATTGATGCCAAACCATTATTATTGTCCGAATTACTGTCATTACCAACTTTGTCACTACTATACCACCAACAACAATACTAGTGTCATTACTATTATTATCATCACTAATACCATTGTCATCATCATCGTCAATCATCACTTTCTACATTATCACCATTGCACAACTACTGTCATTCTTCCCACCATCACCAACACATAAATACATCCTTAAACTAATTTTAATAAGATAGAAAACTTTTAAAATGAATTTATTCTGAAATTAAAAATAAGAAAAACATCTAAAATCAAAATTTGAGAACTTACAATGATTTTTTTTATTTGTTTTCTTAAAAAATTAAACTTAGAACTAAAAATCATCCAAAATTAAACCTTAAGTGATATCTTGAGTTTGAATTTTATAAATAAATAAAAAATATAATAAAAAAATTCACTAAAAGTAATCATTAAATTCTCCCATAATTATTAATAAAATTAATAAATATTTTATATCTGAAACATAATAGCCAAAATAAATAAATAAAATAACTCACCTGAAAAAATACTAGCAGTAACCAAAAACATAAGTAATATATATCTCGATGGCAAGCGTGCAACGGTGACACTTAAGGTGGCTTATATAAATCGTTCAGGTTTTCTTCCTAATAAACAACTAATGACTTTGATTTTACTTACAAGTGTAAGCAGATGACACTTAATCTATAAATTAAATCCAACCCAATTAAATTTTTGAGATTGAATTCTTAGATTGGATTAATTTTATTTTAATAAGCTCAATTAAAATTAAATTGAAGAACAGATTTGAAGTTTTGAAACCAACTAAAACTCAATCCAATCCAACCTAAATATATAATAAACAAAAATATAACAAAATACTAATCATATATTAAAAAGTAATTACTAATATAGAAAGTTCTAAAGTAAAGACTCATACGAATTATGTTCATCTTTTATTTATTATATATAGTTTAAGACTTATTTGTTTTTATGACTAGTGATGATGGTTGATTTAAGTATTTTGAGTTGTAAAATAATGTTATGTTTTATGTTTTATGAATATGCACGTTGTTAAATAGGTCATGTGTTTCATATTTTATCATTATAAACGACATACTTAAATTGATTACAAATTTATGATTTATGGTTTCTCTTCAAAGAATAATTGTAAAATTGATTTTTAAAAATATCCCTTACTATTCTTGAATATGATCAATTTTTTTATTTTTTTTCAAGACTTAAAAATGTGAGAATTTTTTAATGTACCAACCAGATGACCAACCTAATTCAATTAAAGTTGAGTTGGGTTAGATTGAGTTGAAAAAAAATAAAATATAAATCTAATTCAATCCAATCCGATTAGATTTAATTGAATTGGGTTAAAAAATAGTCAAAATTTAATGTAAACCGGATCACTTACATTCCTAGATTTACTCCCTTCCGTCTCAAATATAAACAACAAAAAATCTATATATTTTGATATCAAATATAATAAAAAAATCTCAACTAATATAATTTTACTATAATGATATTATTTTTAAAATACCCTTCATTTTAATAAAAATTCTATTTAAAATATATATTTTTT